>NW_024111513.1:0-13687 GCF_003073215.2 Triticum urartu | reverse complement strand
AAAATCTAAGCTCATTCTCCACCTTCAACTTTTTATCCTACATCTTCAAATATTCTTTAGCGTTGACAACAGTTTCTCTAAGCCTACGTCTGTTCTCTTCCTCATACATGCTTCTGAGCTTCGCTAGGCACATCTTCAAAGACTGTGGCCACTCTTGATCAACCCATTCCAAGTAAGAACACTTCCGTTCATCCTGTAATATTTAAAACTGGATCACTAACAATTGTAGGGGAAATGAGTTTATAACAACATAGAAAAACACCAATGCTTATTTTGAAAAACTAAAGAAACATGTTAATTATGACATATCTTCTCAAAAAGATCAATGTGCAAATGAAATGATTGGTACTGAGACAACAACCAAATTCGGGAACATCAGAAGCTATAATTCTACAACGACGCTACAAGTTCTTACTCATGTACAATAAATAACAAATTGAACATTTTATGAGGAAAGTAAATATTACTGCAACAGCATAGCGACAGTGTTTGGATGACAGCAAATTGATACTAACATGTATGTATATGCACAAATTTAGTAACATAGAACTAATAGCACTAAGGCCATCCATTATGTATGCCAACACTGGGGTAAAGATAACTATTGCTACATCTCGCACCGGTGCCCTGCACTGGTGAGCCGATGCAGCAAAAAAAACCAGGGACCCAGACTCCGGAGCACGTAGTTGCTCCCATGCCCAGTTCCTTTGTGCCATAAAGATTTAGTATTTTACTGCTTGGCTGCTCGGATGTGTGGACCAAAGTTGGCTGCACAAACTACTGAAGCGGTACCAAATAATTTTCTAATGGCACCGTTGATGAGATGGCAACAATTTAAGATACTAGGTACAAACTGTGACACTGTCTTAGGATGCGTTTGGTTGAAGGTGTGGTATGAATGGGTTGGGACCGTGATAGTGTCTGAATCACATCTAACAAATGCTTTGTAACAACAAAAGAGGGTCTAACCTTCTCTACACATGCCAGAAAATTCATCCCACTGTCCATAGAATCAAACGCAACTAGCTTCATGCATGGAGATTGATGGTGACAACGAGCAGATAGATCTTCAGCCACCCTGCTCCATTCGTTGCCACTAATGGTCCTAGGGAGCTACAAGAGGAAGAAATGACTCAAATCGACGTCAGGTAAAAATCCTTCATTCTAAGTCATAGCCCGAGAGAGAGAAGATAGGCATACTTGGGTGGTGAAGTAGTCGTCACCGGAGGAGGAACCGCTGGAGAGGTCTTCGAAGAAGACCATGGCGACCCCGGCAGTAGGATGCGAGATGGCGAGAGCGAGGAAGCGGCTATATCTTAGCAAGGAAGGAAGGAGGAAATGGGGGAAATGTGACTTGTGGTCAGGGAGAAAAGGGGGTGGGGTAGATATTTTGGCGGTAGGCCAAAATTTTGGAAATGTGGAGGGAAACCTTGCGCGTGGTGCCGCCGGACCATTCACTTTGAACGATTGTGTGCATCGCAAACGATTCTATGCTTTACGCGCATGGGATGAGTTTGATAATTCAAATTTTGGTGGAAATTTCCTCGGGTACATCATTGCATAATTTAACATCGCTTGCTAATTTGGGCACAAAAAAGAGCGTACAACAAACAGACCACACTTACTGAATCGAGCAATTTTAGTAATTAAACAAAGCCAGTTGACCTAAACATTGCTCTAACAAAATACCAGCATTAAAAACAAAGCCTAAGTATGCATAATTTTAAGACATCCGCCGTCGTGCCGGCCTATGCATCGCCGGTGTGAGATGAGCCGTCGATGTCTTGTCCTGGCGACATGCCGCCGTTGGTGGATTCCGCGTCCCCCTGCTGAAGTCGACCGTCTCCTCGTCCTCGTCCTTGGCGCCGCCCTCAAGATTGTAGTGCTCGTAGTAGTGGCTGCGCCAGAGCTCATGTTCGTACTCCACCGTCGATTCCTCGACCGACAAACTCTTCTCTACCTCGACCTCGGCCACGGCCACGCGCAACTCCTCCTCCCAGCGCTCCACGATCTCCGCCGCCTCCTGCATCTCCAGCTCCCGCTCGGCGACCTCATGAGGAAGCAGGTGCTCCATGGCCACCGCCGCCTTTTCAGACATGGATTGCATGCTGGAGTCCCAGGTGGCCTGGAATATCTTGGCATGTGCATCCTCGATCTTGGCGTGGATGGCCTCGACCCGGTCTAGGGCGACATCGCGGCACGGACGGCAGCTCGAGCGCTCTCGGCGTTTGCAGCCGCCGTCGCAGCAGCAGCTGCAGCCGTCTCGGCTGCTGCAGCTGCCCTGTCGGCTGCCACAGACGCCCTCTCGGCGGAAGCGGCCGCGCTCAATGTGATGTGGCGGCACTCTCGGCGTAGGCGGCAGCGCTCTCGGCGTAGGCGGCGGTGCTCGGGGGCATGCAACCATCATACGGGCCTTTGCTACCTCTTGAGAACTGCGTTGGTTTTCCCTTGAAGAGGAAAGGGTGATGCAGCAAAGTAGCGTAAGTATTTCCCTCAGTTTTTGAGAACCAAGGTATCAATCCAGTAGGAGGCCACGCGCAAGTCCCTCGCACCTACACAAACAAATAAAATTCTCGCAACCAATGCAATAAAGGGGTTGTCAATCCCTTCACGGTCACTTACGAAAGTGAGATCTGATAGATATGATAAGATAATATTTTTGGTATTTTTATGATAAAGATGCAAAGTAAAGAAAGCAAAATAAAAGAAAAAGGAAATAGCTTGTTGACGGAAGATTAATATGATAGAAAATAGACCCGAGGGCCATAGGTTTCACTAGTGGCTTCTCTCGAGAGCATAAGTATTACGGTGGGTAAACAAATTACTATTGAGCAATTGACAGAATTGAGCATGGTTATGAGAATATCTAGGTATGATAATGCATATAGGCATCACGTCTGAGACAAGTAGACCGACTCCTGCCCGCATCTACTACTATTACTCCATACATCGACCGCTATCCAACATGCATCTAGAGTATTAAGTTCAAAAGAACAGAGTAATGCTTTAAGCAAGATGACATGATGTAGAGGGATAAACTCATGCAATATGATATAAATCCCATCTTGTTATCCTCGATGGCAACAATACAATACGTGCCTTGCTGCCCCTACTGTCACCAGGAAAGGACGCCGCAAGATTGAACCCAAAGCTAAGCACTTCTCCCATTGCAAGAAAGATCAATCTAGTAGGCCAAACCAAACTGATAATTCGAAGAGACTTGCAAAGATAACCAATCTTACATAAAAGAATTCAGAGAAGATTCAAATATTATTCATAGATAGACTTGATCATAAACCCACAATTCATCGATCTCAACAAACACACTGCAAAAAGAAGATTACATCGATATATAAAGGAGGAAGGAGTACGTCGGTGGAATTAGGGTTTTGGCTCCTGTTCTGATCGTTTGGGGTACGTGGATATATAAAGGAGGAAGGAGTACGTCGGTGGAGCAACAGGGGGCCCATGGGGGTGGAGGGCACGATGGTGGGGATGGGCGCCCCCCTACCTCGTGGCCTCCTGTTTTATTTCTCGACGTAGGGTCCAAGTCTCCCGGGTCTTGTTCCGTTGAGAAAATCACGTTCCCGAAGGTTTCATTCTGTTTGGACTCCGTTTGATATTCCTTTTCTTTGAAACCCTAAAACAGGCAAAAAAACAGCAATTTCTGGGCTGGGCCTCCGGTTAATAGGTTAGTCCCAAAAATAATATAAAAGTGGATAATAAAGCCCAATAAT
Source organism: Triticum urartu (assembly GCF_003073215.2). Classification (NCBI taxonomy): domain Eukaryota; kingdom Viridiplantae; phylum Streptophyta; class Magnoliopsida; order Poales; family Poaceae; genus Triticum; species Triticum urartu. The sequence goes on along the minus strand of NW_024111513.1, from coordinate 9,950 downwards.
GTCCAAAACAGTAGATAATATAGCATGGAGCAATCAAAAATTATAGATACGTTGGAGACGTATCAGGAGCCAACATGGGTATCCAGATCCCAGCTGTTGTTATTGGCCGATGAGATGTCTCGGTCATGTCTGCATGGTTCCCGAACCCATAGGGTCCACACACTTAAGGTTCGGTGATCGCTAGAGTTGTTATGGGAAATTGTATGTGGTTACCGATGTGTTAGGACTCCCGGATGAAGATCTCGGATGTGAGGAGTTCCGAAATGGTCCGGAGGTGAAGATTTATATATGGGAAGTCCAGTTTCAGTTGCCAGAATAAGTTTTGGGGGTTATCGTATTGGTACAGGACCACCGAAAGGTGTCGGGGGTTCCACCGGCTGGGCCACCTGCCCCGGGGGACTTAATGGGCTGAAATATGGGAGGGGAAGCAGCCAGTGGGGCTGGTGCGCCCCCAAGGGCCCAAGGCGCGTATGGTTGGAAACCCTAAGGGGAGGGGGCACCCACCTTGCTTGGGGGGCAAGTCTCCCCACTGGCCACCGCCCCCTCTAGATGCATCGAGGGGGGCCGGCCCCCTCTGCCCTTCAACCCTATAAATAGAGGGGGGTGGGAGGACTCGCTCCCCTTCCCTGGCGCAGCCCTCTTCCACCAACACTCCTCCTCCGTAGTGCTTAGCGAGCTTTGCCGGAGAACACGCGCATCCACCACCACGCCGCATCGTGCTGCGAGTTCTCCTCAACTTTCCCTCCCTTGCTGGATCAACAAGGAGGAGACGACCCCGGGCTGTATGTGTGTTGATGCAGGCGCCGTTCGTTCGGCGCTTGATCCGGAATTCTTCCCGTGATTTGAATCACCGCGGGTACGACTCCATCAACCGTGTTCTTGTGACGTTTCCGCTTAGCGATGTTCAAGGGTATAAAGAATATGCACTCCCTCTCTCTTGTTGCTAGCATCTCCTAGATTGATCTTGGTGACACGTAGGAAAATTTTAAATTATTACTACGTTCCCCAACAGTGGCATTATGAGCTAGGTCTATGCGTAGATTCTATGCACGAGTAGAACACAAAGTAGTTGTGGGCGATGATTTGTTCAATTTGCTTACCGTTACTAGTATTATCTTGATTCAGCGGCATTGTGGGATGAAGTAGCCCGGACCTACCTTACACGTACGCTTATGTGAGACTGGTTCCACCGACTGACATGCACTTGATGCATAAGGTGGCTAGCGGGTGTCTGTCTCTCCCAGTTTACTCGAATCGGATTCTATGAAGAGGGTCCTTATGAAGGGTAAATAGCAATTGGCATATCACCGTTGTGGTTTTGCGTAGGTAAGAAACGTTCTTGCTAGAAACCCATAGCAGCCACGTAAAACATGCAACAACAATTAGAGGACGTCTAACTTGTTTTTGCAGGGTATGCTATGTGATGTGATATGGCCAAAAGGATGTGATGAATGATATATGTGATGTATGAGATTGATCATGTTCTTGTAATAGGAATCACGACTTGCATGTCGATGAGTATGACAACCGGCAGGAGCCATAGGAGTTGTCTTAATTTATTGTATGACCTGCGTGTCAAAAAAACCATGTAATTACTTTACTTTATTGCTAACCGTTAGCCATAGTAGTAGAAGTAATAGTTGGCGAGACAACTTCATGAAGACACGATGATGGAGATCATGGTGTCATGCCGGTGACGAAGGTGATCATGCCGCGCCTCGAAGATGGAGATCAAAGGCGCAAGATGATATTGGCCATATCATGTCACTTTATGATTTGCATGTGATGTTTGTCATGTTTACATCTTATTTGCTTAGAACGACGGTAGCATAAATAAGATGATCCCTCACTAAAATTTCAAGAAAGTGTTCCCCCTAACTATGCACCGTTGCGAAGGTTCGTTGTTTCGAAGCACCACGTGATGATCGGGTGTGATAGATTCTAACGTTCACAATACAACGGGTGTAAGCCAGATTTACACATGCAAAACACTTAGGTTGACTTGACGAGCCTAGCATGTACAGACATGGCCTCGGAACACGAGAGACCGAAAGGTCGAACATGAGTCGTATAGTAGATACGATCAACATGGAGATGTTCACCGTTGATGACTAGTCCGTCTCACGTGATGATCGGACACGGCCTAGTCGATTCGGATCATGTATCACTTAGATGACTAGAGGGATGTCTATCTGAGTGGGAGTTCATTAAATAATTTGATTAGATGAACTTAATTATCATGAACTTAGTCTAAAATGTCTTTACAATATGTCTTGTAGATCAAATGGCCCACGCTAATGTTGCCCTCAACTTCAACGCGTTCCTAGAGAAAACCAAGCTGAAAGACGATGGTAGCAACTATACGACTGGGTCCGTAACTTGAGGATCATCCTCATAGCTGCCAAGAAAGCATATGTCCTTGAAGCACCGCTAGGTGAGCACCCATTTTCCCAGCAACTCAAGACGTTATGAACGCCTGGCAGTCGCGTAGTGATGATTACTCCCTGGTTCAGTGCGGCATGCTTTACAGCTTAGAACCGGGGCTCCAAAAGCGTTTTGAGCAGCACGGAGCATATGAGATGTTCCAAGAGCTGAAAATGGTTTTCCAAGCTCATGCCCGGGTCGAGAGATATGAAGTCTCCGACAAGTTCTACAGTTGTAAGATGGAGGAAAACAGTTCTGTGAGCGAGCATATACTCAAAATGTCTGGGTTGCACAACCGCTTGTCTCAGCTGGAGTTAATCTTCCAGATGACTCGGTCATTGACAGGATCCTCCAGTCGCTTCCACCTAGCTACAAGAGCTTTGTGATGAACTACAATATGCAAGGGATGGAGAAGTCCATTCCTGAGTTATATTTAATGCTGAAATCACGGAGGTGGAAAAGGAACACGGAAATATCGAGTATTAAGACCACTAGTTTCAAGAAAGGAAGGGTAATAAGAACTCCATGAAACGTCATTGCCGAGCATTTTGGATTTTGTGCGTTTTTGTCTTTTCAGGTCGGGCATCGATGAGAGAGATATTTCTTCGTATAACCTGTGTAACCCACACTGCTGCGGTGGAGATTAATGGCCGGCATGTCTTCATCGATGATTGTAGAATCATGTGCTCGGAAAGAATTGAAGGAAAGGTTGGCTTAACTGACGGATGAAAGATTCAACGTTATGAATAGAGCTAGTTTGACTTTCTGTAGAGGGGATTTGAAAGGAGATAACGTTGCTCTGCTTATCTAGTTGAGGCTCTTGTTCTAGTAGTGGGCAGTCTGGTTTTGTCAGTGACCTTCCGCTTGCAATCACTAGAGTCTTCGGGCTTGGGGTCAACTTCTGGCAGGATCTATCCGGAAAACCGTGAATGTCAGTTACGGGCATGTCGACTCCCATTGGCCGTCCTCTTGAAGTTCTTTTTAAAAACCTCGTCCTTCTTGAAGTTAACTATTACCCTTGCCTTTCTTGAAACTAGTGGTCTTATTCACCATCAACACTTGATGTTCCTTTTTGATCTCCACCTCCGCTGATTTCAGCATTGAATATAACTCAGGAATGGACTTCTCCATCCCTTGCATATTGTAGTTCATCACAAAGCTCTTGTAGCTAGGTGGAAGCGACTGGAGGATCCTGTCAATGACCGAGTCATCTGGAAGATTAACTCCCAGCTGAGACAAGCGGTTGTGCAACCCAGACATTTTGAGTATATGCTCGCTGACAGAACTGTTTTCCTCCATCTTACAACTATAGAACTTGTCGGAGACTTCATATCTCTCGACCCGGGCATGAGCTTGGAAAACCATTTTCAGCTCTTGGAACATCTCATATGCTCCGTCTGCTCAAAACCTTTTGGAGCCCCGGTTCTAAGCTGTAAAGCATGCCGCACTGAACCAGGGAGTAATCATCACTACACTGCCAGGCGTTCATAACGTCTTGAGTTGCTGGGAAAATGGGTGCGTCACCTAGCGGTGCTTCAAGGACATATGCTTTCTTGGCAGCTATGAGGATGATCCTCAAGTTACGGACCCAATCTGTATAGTTGCTACCATCGTCTTTCAGCTTGGTTTTCTCTAGGAACGCGTTGAAGTTGAGGGCAACATTAGCGTGGGCCATTTGATCTACAAGACATATTGTAAAGACATTTTAGACTAAGTTCATGATAATTAAGTTCATCTAATCAAATTATTTAATGAACTCCCACTCAGATAGACATCCCTCTAGTCATCTAAGTGAAACATGATCCGAGTCAACTAGGCCGTGTCCGATCATCACGTGAGACGGACTAGTCAACATCGGTGAACATCTTCATGTTGATCGTATCTTCTATACGACTCATGCTCGACCTTTCGGTCTTCCATGTTCCGAGGCCATGTCTGTACATGCTAGGCTCGTCAAGTCAACCTAAGTGTTTTTGCTGTGTAAATCTGGCTTACACCCGTTGTATTCGAACGTTAGAATCTATCACACCCGATCATCACGTGGTGCTTCGAAAAGAACAAGCCGTGCTATTGGAAACTAAGTTTCTAGAAAAGAAAGCGCAAGGGTAAAAAGAATTTCAAGAAGGACGGCAGGACGGGTTGCCAACAACGGCGTACCGAATCTAAATCAGTTAGTTGGCCGGGGAAGAAGCAAAAGGACACTTATTGATTCTCCACAATTAGCATTCGAGAACTTGAGTGGCAGGGATCTTTAAAATTTTAATGCTATACGGGAAATTTGGCTTACCAACTGGAAACAGAAACTGCCCCATAGTACTTTAGTGGACTTAACGAAGAGGCCAGCAATGCACCAAAGGTATAATAAAAATGTGTATACATGTTATTGAGGTAAATAGTGTAAATCACATGATAACATTACCCGCGATACACGATTGCAAGTAGACATCATATACACTGTAAACAGGAGAGCGGTGATATCTGCAACCAAGTGATCGTGTCGATTATCTTCATATTTGTTAATCTTCAAACACGGAGCCCTTATTGACTACGAAATAATGCCAGTCACATCTCCCCTGATATGGCAAGACGAGGGTGAGCGCGATGGCGTGTCCGAGGAAGGTTTGTAAAAACAAGCGTCGAAATGCTGATCCGATTCGTCGTGTCCAGGCCTTCACCGGACACTTGACATCTTTTAACCTCCTCGGGATAAATGTTTGAAAATAACTCAATTAATTGTTCAAAATATATCTAGTCCAGGAGATGTTTTTGATGAACGGATAAGTAGGTACACTGTACCTACGGGCCATACTATTCTTTCCGGTATACCCTACCTTAGTTGGGGTCTATAAAGGTGTTAAGACAAGTATGGCTACATCAAAAGTTAATAATGCGAGAATAAAATTACAATTGGCGAGATTGTTTCTATTTTATATTGACGTGAGAGTATAGTTACTTAATGTCCATGAGGTTCTACATAGCCAACACTTTAGAGACTGGGAATCCAAATATGCGTTTATCCTTTATTTGGTATTTGAATCTCGTAATGTGATCGTTACACATGTACGGGTTAGTTCGGATGAGTCCTGAATTAGCAAAAGATGCTAAAAGAGCTATTGATAAGTGAATAAAAGTCTACAAGCTAGATATCTTGCCTGTGCAAATCGCCACGAGAGCCACTTCATGTCGATGTTGGCGAATGTCATAGCTCAATACCATAACATAAAATGAAGAAAACTTCTCATGCAAATTTCAAGTAACATTCATCCTTTTGGTAGTCTGCTGTGGACTCATACTGAATCATTTGAACACACGTGCGGAACCATGCTCATGGAAAATGACAAGACCCCATTCAAAATCCTCCGACAACAATAATGGGAGCCATAAGCAACCAAACCTTTAGTCGGAAATCAGTACAAATACTAAAAAGAAACAGTGTGCGAGTCCAGATGATACGCGTTGAGGCTCGCGGTGGCTATCGTTATGTTCTCACCCTCACTGATGACTTGAGTAGATATGGGTATGTCTACTTAATGAAACACAAGTCTGATACCTTTGAAAAGTTCAAGGAATTTTAGAGTGATGTAGAGAATCAACGTGACAGGAAAATAAAGTTCTTACGATCAGATCGTGGAGGGGAATACTTGAGTCACGAGTTTGGCACGCACTTAAGGAAATGTGGAATTGTTTCACAACTCACACCGCCTTGAACACCTCAGCCTAATGGTGTGTCTGGACGTCGTAATCGCACTCTATTGGATATGGTGCGATCTATTATGTCTCTTACCGATCTACCGCTATCATTTTGGGGTTATGCTTTAGAGACTGCACATTCACTTTAAATAGGGCTCCGTCGAAATCCGTTGAGACAACACTGTATGAATTATGGTTTGGGAAGAAACCTAAGCTGTCGTTTCTGAAAGTTTGGGGATGCGATGCTTATGTCAAGAAACTTCAACCTAAAAAGCTCGAACCCAAGTCAGAAAAATGTGTCTTCATAGGATACCCTATGGAAACTATTGGGTATACCTTCTACCTCAGATTCGAAGGCAAGATATTTTGTTGCCAAGAATGGATCCTTTCTGGAGAAAGAGTTTCTCTCGAAATAAGTAAGTGGGAGGAAAGTAGAACTTGATGAGGTACTGCCTCTCGAACCAGAGAGTAGCGCAGCTCAGGAAGATGTTTCTGTGGTGCCTGCACCGACTAGAGAGGAAGTTAATGATGATGACCATGAAACTTCGGATCAAGTTGCTACTGAACTTTGTAGGTCCACAAGGACATGTTCTGCACTAGATTGGTACGGCAACCCTGTCCTGGACATCATGTTGTTAGAGAACGGTGAAACCTTCGAACTATGAAGAAGCAATGGCGGGCCCGAATTCCAACAAATGGCTTGAGGCCATGAAATCCGAGATAGGATCCATGTATGAAAACGAAGTATGTACTTTGACAGACTTGCCCGATGATCGGCAAGCCATAGAGAATAATTGGATCTTTAAGAGGAAGACTGACACGGATGGTAATGTGACCATCTATAAGGCTCGGCTTGTCACTAAGGGTTATCGACAAGATCAAGGGGTTGAGTACGATGAGACCTTCTCACCCGTAGCGATGCTGAAGTCCGTCCGAATCATGTTAGCAATTGCCGCATCCTACGATTATGAAATATGGCAAATGGACGTCAAAACGGCATTCCTTAATGGTTTCCTTAAGGAAGAATTGTATATGATGCAGCCAGAAGGTTTTGTCGATCCTAAGAATGCTGACAAGGTATGCAAGCTCCAGCGCTCCATCTATGGGCTGGTGCAAGCATCTCGGAGTTGGAACATTTTCTTTGATGAAATGATCAAACCGTTTGGGTTTATGCGGACTTATGGAGAAGCCTGTGTTTACAAGAAAGTTAGTGGGAGCTCTGTAGCATTTCTCATATTATATGTGGATGACATACTATTGATGGGAAATGATATAGAACTTTTGGAAAGCATAAAGGCCTACTTGAATAAGTTTATTTCAATGAAGGACCTTGGAGAAGCTGCTTACATATTAGGCATCAAGATCTATAGAGATAGATCGAGACGCCTCATTGGTCTTTCGCAAAGCATGTACCTTGACAAGATATTTAAGAAGTTCAGTATGAATTAGACCAAGAAGGGGTTCTTTCCTGTATTGCAAGGTGTGAGATTGAGCATGGCTCAATGCCCGAGCTCGACAGAAGATAGAGAAAAGGTGAGTGTCATCCCCTATGCCTCAGCCATAGGCTCTATTATGTATTCCATGCTGTGTACCAGACCTGATGTGAACCTTGCTGTAAGTTTGGTAGGGAGGTACCAAAGTGATCCCGGTATGGAACATTGGAAAGTGGTCAAGAATATCCTGAAGTACCTAAAAAGAACTGAGGATATGTTTCTCGTTTATGGAGGTGACGAGGAGCTCGTCTTAAAGGGTTACGTCAATGCTAGCTTCGACACAGATCTGGATGACTCCAAGTCACAAACCGGATACGTGTACATTTTTAATGGTGGGCAGTCAGCCGGTGCAGTTGCAAGAAAAGCGTCGTGGCGGGATCTGCATGTGAAGCGGAGTACATAGCTGCCTCGGAGGCAGCACAGGAAGCAGTTTGGATGAAGGAGTTCATCACCGACCTAGGAGTCATTCCCAATGCATCGGGCTCGATGACTCTCTTCTGTGATAACACTGGAGCTATTGCCCCTGCCAAGGAGCCCAAGTTTCACAAGAAGACCTGGCATATCAAGCGTCACTTCAACTCCATTCATGAATATATTCAAGATGGAGACATATATATTTGTAAAGTGCATATGGATCTGAATGTCGCAGATCCATTGACTAAACCTCTTCCACGAGCAAAACATGATCAACACCAGAACTCTATGGGTGTTTGATTCATCACAATGTAACTAGATTATTGACTCTAGTGCAAGTGGGAGACTGTTGGACATATGCCCTAGAGGCAATAATAAAGTGGTTATTATTATATTTCCTTGTTCATGATAATTGTCTATTGTTCATGCTATAATTGTATTAACCGGAAACCGTAATACATGTGTGAATACATAGATCACAACATGTCCCTAGTGAGCCTCTAGTTGACTAGCTCGTTGATCAATAGATGGTTGTAGTTTCCTGACCATGGACATTGGATGTCATTGATAACGGGATCACATCATTAGGAGAATGATGTGAGGGACAAGACCCAGTCCTAAGCATAGCACAAGATCGGGTAGTTCGTTTGCTAGAGATTTTCTAATGTAAAGTATTGTTTCCTTAGACCATGAGATTGTGCAACTCCCAAATACCGTAGGAGTGCTTTGGGTGTATCAAACGTCACAACATAACTAGGTGACTATAGTGTCTGAATCACATCTAACAAATGCTTTGTAACAACAAAAGAGGGTCTAACCTTCTCTACACATGCCAGAAAATTCATCCCACTGTCCATAGAATCAAACGCAACTAGCTTCATGCATGGAGATTGATGGTGACAACGAGCAGATAGATCTTCAGCCACCCTGCTCCATTCGTTGCCACTAATGGTCCTAGGGAGCTACAAGAGGAAGAAATGACTCAAATCGACGTCAGGTAAAAATCCTTCATTCTAAGTCATAGCCCGAGAGAGAGAAGATAGGCATACTTGGGTGGTGAAGTAGTCGTCACCGGAGGAGGAACCGCTGGAGAGGTCTTCGAAGAAGACCATGGCGACCCCGGCAGTAGGATGCGAGATGGCGAGAGCGAGGAAGCGGCTATATCTTAGCAAGGAAGGAAGGAGGAAATGGGGGAAATGTGACTTGTGGTCAGGGAGAAAAGGGGGTGGGGTAGATATTTTGGCGGTAGGCCAAAATTTTGGAAATGTGGAGGGAAACCTTGCGCGTGGTGCCGCCGGACCATTCACTTTGAACGATTGTGTGCATCGCAAACGATTCTATGCTTTACGCGCATGGGATGAGTTTGATAATTCAAATTTTGGTGGAAATTTCCTCGGGTACATCATTGCATAATTTAACATCGCTTGCTAATTTGGGCACAAAAAAGAGCGTACAACAAACAGACCACACTTACTGAATCGAGCAATTTTAGTAATTAAACAAAGCCAGTTGACCTAAACATTGCTCTAACAAAATACCAGCATTAAAAACAAAGCCTAAGTATGCATAATTTTAAGACATCCGCCGTCGTGCCGGCCTATGCATCGCCGGTGTGAGATGAGCCGTCGATGTCTTGTCCTGGCGACATGCCGCCGTTGGTGGATTCCGCGTCCCCCTGCTGAAGTCGACCGTCTCCTCGTCCTCGTCCTTGGCGCCGCCCTCAAGATTGTAGTGCTCGTAGTAGTGGCTGCGCCAGAGCTCATGTTCGTACTCCACCGTCGATTCCTCGACCGACAAACTCTTCTCTACCTCGACCTCGGCCACGGCCACGCGCAACTCCTCCTCCCAGCGCTCCACGATCTCCGCCGCCTCCTGCATCTCCAGCTCCCGCTCGGCGACCTCATGAGGAAGCAGGTGCTCCATGGCCAC
>NW_024111512.1:0-22889 GCF_003073215.2 Triticum urartu | reverse complement strand
GCTGCGGGGCTGAGGCGCTGGTGGGCTTCGGCGGCTCGGGCGAGCGGCTTATAAAGGCCCCCCCGGGTGGAGTCCCGCTCGGGTACGGCCCGGAGTCGGTTCGGATTTTTTTAAATTAATTCCGCGCAGAAAAACTAACGAAAGAAATACTGAACAGACTCCAAAAATCCTGAAATAAATTTTCCCCGACTTCTAAAATCAAGCCGGACAAAGTGAACATTTATTTGGGACCTAAATGCAATTTTGAAAAACACACATTTTTTCCTAAATTCAAATAAAATAGCAAATAAAACCCAAAAAAATCTTATTTGATTTTTTATTAAATCCTCAATATTTCTTTATCTTGGGAAAGTCATTTTATTCCGTCTCTCATATTATGATAATAGGAATAATTGAAGATAAAATAAATAAAATCAAATGATCCCTATTTCAAAATTTGAGAAAACTCAAATATGAAAATAACGAAATCCCCAACTCTCTCCAAGGGTCCTTGAGTTGCGAAAAATTTCTAGGATCAACCAAAATGCAATAAATATGATATGCAATGATGATCTAGTGTATAACATTCCAAATTGAAAATTTGGGATGTTACAAAACCAGTATCAAATACCCAGGCGCTACTACGAGCATTAGTAAGGTACACATCAATAACATGTATATCAAATATACCTTTCACTTTGCGATCCTTCTTATCTGCCAAATACTTGGGGCAGTTCCGCTTCCAGTGACCAGTCCCTTTGCAGTAGAAGCACTCAGTTTCAGGCTTAGGTCCAGACTTTGGCTTCTTCCCGGGAGCAGCAACTTTCTTGCTATTCTTCTTGAAGTTCCCCTCCTTACCTTTGCCCCTTTTCTTGAAACTAGTGGTTTTCTTCACCATCAACATTTGATGCTCCTTCTTGATTTCTACCTCCGTAGCCTTAAGCATCGCGAAGAGCTCTAGAATTGTCTTTTCCATCCCTTGCATATTACAGTTCATCATGAAGCCTTTATAGGTTGGTGGCAGTGATTGAAGAACTCTGTCAATGACACTATCATCTGGAAGATTAACTCCCAGCTGAGTCAAGTGATTATGATACCTAGACATTTTGAGTATATGTTCACTGACAGAACTGTTCTCCTCCATTTTGCAGCTATAGAACTTGTTGGAGACTTCATATCTCTCAACTCGGGCATTTGCTTGAAATATTAACTTCAACTCCTGGAATATCTCATATGCTCCATGATGTTCAAAACGTCTTTGAAGTCCTGATTCTAAGCCGTAAAGCATGGCACACTGAACTATCGAGTCATCATATTTAGCTTGCCAGACGTTCATAACGTCTGGTGTTGCTCCTGCAGCAGGCCTTGCACCTAGCGGTGCTTCAAGGACGTAATTCTTGTGTGCAGCAATGAGGACAATCCTCAAGTTACGGACCCGGTCCGTGTAGTTGCTACCATCATCTTTCAACTTAGCTTTCTCTAGGAACGCATTAAAATTCAAGGGAACAGTAGCACGGGTCATTGATCTACAATAGCATAGATATGCAAAAACTACCAGGACTAAGTTCATGATAAATTTAAGTTCAATTAATCATATTACTAAAGAACTCCCACTTAGATAGACATCCCTCAAGTCATCTAAATGATCACGTGATCCATATCAACTAAACCGTGTCTGATCATCATGTGAGATGTAGTAGTTTTCAATGGTGAACATCTCTATGTTGATCATATCTACTATATGATTCACGTTCGACCTTTCGGTCTCAGTGTTCCGAGGCCATGTCTGTACATGCTAGGCTTGTCAAGTTTAACCCGAGTATTCTGCATGTGCAAAACTGTCTTACATCTATTGTATGTGAACGTAGAGCATATCACACCCGATCATCACATGGTGTCTCGGCATGACGTACTGTCGCAACGGTGCATACTCAGGGAGAACACCTATACCTTGAAATTTAGTGAGGGATCATCTTATAATGCTACCGACGTACTATGCAAAATAAGATGCATAAAATATAAACATCACATGCAATCAAAATATGTGACATGATATGGCCATCATCATCTTGTGCCTTTGATCTCCATCTCCAAAGCACCGTCATGATCTCCATCGTCACCAGCTTGACACCTTGATCACCATCGTAGCGTCGTTGTCATCTCGCCAACTATTGCTTCTACAACTATTGCTACCGCATAGTGATAAAGTAAAGCAATTACATGGCTATTGCATTTCATACAATAAAGCGACAACCATAAGGCTCCTGCCAGTTTCCGATAACGGGTACAAAACATGATCATCTCATACAACAATTTCTATATCATCATGCATTGACCATATCTCATCACAACATGCCCTGCAAAAACAAGTTAGACGTCCTCTACTTTGTTGTTGCAAGTTTTACGTGGCTGCTACGGGCTTCTAGCAAGAACGGTTCTTACCTACGCATCAAAACCACAACGATTTTTTGTCAAGTGTGATGTTTTAACCTTCAACAAGGACCGGGCATAGTCAAACCCGATTCAACTAAAGTTGGAGAAACAGACACCCGCCAGCCACCTGTGTGCAAAGCACGTCAGTAAAACCAGTCTACGACTATCGCTACCGCTTAGTGATAAAGTAAAGCAATTACATGGCGATTGCATTTCATACAATAAAGCGACAACCATAAGGCTCCTGCCAGTTGCCGATAACTTCTACAAAACATGATCATATCATACAATAACTTATATCATATCATGTCTTGACCATATCACATCACAACAAGCCCTGCATAAACAAGTTAGATATCCTCTGCTTTGTTTTGCAAGTTTTACGTGGCTGCTACGGGCTTCTAGCAAGAACTGTTCTTACCTACGCATCAAAACCACAACGATTTTTCGTCAGGTGTGCTATTTTAACCTTCAACAAGGACCGGCCGTAGTCAAACTCGATTTAACTAAATTTGGATAAACAAACACCCGACAGCCACCTTTATGCAAAACAAGTTGCATGTCTGTCGGTGGAACCGGTCTCATGAACGTGGTCATGTAAGGTTGGTCTGGGCCGCTTCATCCAACAATACCGCCGAATCAAAGTAAGACATTGGTGGTAAGCAGTATGACTATTATCTCCCACAACTCTTTGTGTTCTACTCGTGCATATCATCTACACATAGACCTGGCTCGGATGCCACTGTTGGGGAACCTAGCATGCAATTTCAAAAAAATTCCTACGATCACGCAAGATGTATCTTGGAGATGCATAGCAACGAGAGGGGGAGAGTGTGTCCACGTACCCTCGTAGACCGAAAGCGCAAGCATTAGGTTAACACGGTTGATGTAGCCGAACGTCTTCACGATCCAACCGATCAAGTACCGAACGTACGGCACCTTCGAGTTCAGCACACGTTCACTCGATGACGTCCCTCGAACTCTTGATCCAGTAGAGGATCGAGGGAGAGTTCCGTCAGCATGACGGCGTGGTGATGTGATCCGCGCAGGGCTTCGCCTAAGCACCACGACGCTATGACCGGAGGAGTAAACTATGGAGGGGGGCACCGCACACGTCTAAGAGAAAAATTGATGTGCTATGGGGTGCCCCCTACCCCCGTATATAAAGGAGGGGAGGAGGAGGCGGCCGTCCAGGAGGGGCGCACCATGGGGGGACTCCTACTAGGACTCCACTCCTAGTAGGATACGCCCCCCTTTTTCCTTTTTTACCGGAGGGGAAAAGGAAGGAGAGGGATATGGAGAGAGAAAGGGGGCGCCGCCCCCTCCCCTAGTCCAGTTAGGACTCCATGGGGGGGGGCGTCCACCCCTTGCAGCCTCCCCCCTCTCTCCAATAAGGCCCATGTAGGCCCAATAATTCTCCCGGGGGGTTCTGGTAACCCCTCGGTGTTCCGGTAAAATACCCGAACCACTCGAAACCATTCCGATGTCCGAATTCTACTTTCCAATATATGAATCTTTACCTCTCGACCATTTTGAGACTCCTCGTCATGTCCGTGATCTCATCCGGGACTCCGAACAAACTTTGGTCACCAAAACACTTAACTCATAATACAAATCGTCATGAAACATTAAGCACGCGGACCCTACGGGTTCGAGAACTATGTAGACTTGACCGAGACACATCTCTGGTCAATAACCAACAGCGGAACCTGGATTCTCATATTGGTTCCTACATATTCTACAAAGGTCTTTATCGGTCAAACCAGAATAACAACATACGTTATTCCCTTTGTCATCGGTATGTTACTTGCCCGGGATTCGATCGTCGGTATCATCATACCTAGTTCAATCTCGTTATCGGCAAGTCTCTTTACTCATTCCGTAATGCATCATCCCGCAACTAACTCATTAGTCACATTGCTTGCAAGGCTTATAGTGTGCATTATCGAGAGGGCCCGGAGATACCTCTCCGATACTCGGAGTGACAAATCCTAATATTGATCTATGCCAACCCAACAAACACCTTCGGAGACACCTGTAGAGCATCTTTATAATCACCCAGTTATGTTATGACGTTTGATAGCACAGAAGGTGTTCCTCCGGTATTCGGGAGTTGCATAATCTCATAGTCATAGGAATATGTATAAGTCATGAAGAAAGCAATAGCAATAAAACTTAACGATCATTATGCTAAGCTAACGGATGGGTCTTGTCCATCACATAATTCTCTAATGATGTGATCCCGTTCATCAAATGACAACACATGTCTATGGTCAGGAAACTTAACCATCTTTGATTAACGAACTAGTCAAGTAGAGGCATACTAGGGACACTCTGTTTTGTCTATGTATTCACACATGTACTAAGTTTCCTAGCATGAATAATAAACATTTATCATGATATAAGGAAATATAAATAACAACTTTATTATTGCCTCTAGGGCATATTTCCTTCATATTTTTGTTGAAGAACTCACCGATACAACCGTTAATGATGAAGCTAAAGATTCTGGTTCTGTCATCGCACTTCTCGTTATGGGAGCGGGTGAAGATCAAGTGCATGATGAGAAAATTCCTACTACATCCACTGTTATGCATGAAGATCACTACTCTGATGATAACATACACACTTCGGGTCTGGTAACTTTCCACCTTTAAGGTGATAACATATGTATTGTCCTTTCATATTCTGCGGCCCCAAGTGTTGATGAAGTCGTTAATGAAGTTTCCCAAGTGTCCGTGCCACCTGTTGTGGGAGCGGATCAATCACTTGACTGCCAAATTCCTGCTATAGCTACTGGTGTTGATATAGATCAAATAGCCTCAGGTAACTCTCCATTTTCCTGACGGTAACATACATTCGATGGGCCTAGTATTTTGTCTCTATTATGGTGATAACACATAATTGTTGTGCATTGCTCTGATGTATCCCCAAGTGTTGTGGAAACTGTTGCCGAGGTGGTCAATACTGATGCCAAAGTTGAAGTTGTCCAAGATCAAGTTGTAGCCGAAGCCCAGAATGTTCAAGTCCATGCTCAAGGTCAATTTCTCCAAGTTCAAGTCCCTGCGGTGGCACGAGTTGATGTTCAAGCTGAAGCTAATCTTGTCCCCGCTGCGGAGCTTACCCCTAAAGCTGGAGAAGATGCCACTTTATATAGAGCTTAACCACCAAGATGCTCTCTCTGCCTCAACTCCATGTTTGATGCAACGCCTCAAGAACCACCATTACCTACAACAGCTTCATCGTCTAAGGCAACACCACCAGCGACAGTTGTGGTTTAGAGCACACCTCCAGTGCTCCAAGCAGTAGCACCAATTGCTGGTTCAATTGCGGTCTTAGTAGCTTGCATCTCGTGGCACTGAGAATATCAAGAGCAAGAAAGGAGATAAGGCCATGTTCGTTGAACCGGTTGCTTGAGCTCCGCCTCCCAACTTTCGTATGTGAGGACCTTTTGTGTCTTCGCTTCACAGCAAGAGTGATGGATGGAATCATTATTTGAAGACTTATTAATTGTTTTATGTGCTTTCGTTATTTATGTTAGCCTTTTATTCCCTATGTGTTTGTGTGTATCAATGACTGTAATATGACTTTTATGCTTTTGCGACATGAAAATGAACCATCGTGCTTTTCGGTGACCATGTTTTTTCCATTGTGCTTTTGTACATTGTATGTGACACCTCCTGAGATGTGGTTCTTAAATTTGACCACCTTTTCATCTTCAACTACGATATTTTTAGTATATTGTTTACTGTGATGAAAACATACTACACGCCTGGTAACTTGCATTCCCTTATAATGATAACATACCTTCTTATCCCCGATAACTTTGCTATTGCTCTCTTATGATGCCATATGGTACTATGGCCCTGGTAACGGGCCAATATATTTAGCATTAGAAATTTTGCATACTATGCCCTTGATGAATACCACTTTTCTTAATATTGTATGGCTGCTAACTTTTATTTTCCTTTTTCTTAAGTACTAACCAGTGTTATCTTGATAATTGTGTCATTTTGGCTGATAACTTCCACTTCTCTCATCCATAATATCATACCTAATATGGCCTTGATAACACCCCTTCTTTTGTCCTTTCTTGCTGGTAACATTTATAATATGGGTTGATAACTTCCCCATGAAAATCATGGCTCATTACTATTTCTCACAAGTATCTTTTCTTATTTCTTTCCTTTTTTGTATCTTGTATATCCTTTTTCTCATGTTCCAACCTTAACTTTGCTTTTATATAACTATGAAAGATCATCATGTCCGAGTGTATGGTGTTGAACTTGATGATTATGAAGTACTCATGCGGTGGGAACAATATGAACATGAGAATCCAATAGCCAAAGGAAAAGTTGTATTTCAAGGAGGTAATCACATCTTTGTTAATCCTTTGACAATGCCAAAATAGTGACACCCTACCCTTGACACCCGACAACTTCTGCCCCCAGATTTGATAAGTTCCTCATGAAAGGATTGATAACTTCGGTTGGCTCACTTCATTTACTTATGTTCACCATCACCAATCCCCTTGCTGAAACATTCAACTTGTCAAAGCCTTAACTTTCTTACACTAGAATTACCACCACCCAGTGAGCAAACACAATCGAGTGCCATGTCTAAATCGTTAACTCAGAAAGTTAGGGTTACCCGCCCGTCACAATATCCGCTGCCGCCATATGCTGCACTCACAACCATTGAAGATGAGGAGGCTGTTTACAATGAAGTTATCAGGCATACAACTGCTTCCAACTCCAAGATTAAGGGGTAACAAACGAACTTTCATAGTTTTTGAACTTTTTCTTGTAATTTTTTTGCCATTCCATTTTGATTTGTTTTCCCCCAGTAACGTAGTATGATGGTTATTGACATTGATGGAAGGTGGGTCTCGCTCGGTGAGCTTTCTAACTATGTGATAGAAACTTGGCAAGTTTCAACTGGTATTGCCGAGTTGCATGTCCATGTCCTTTAGTATTTGGAAATTCCAAATAAGATTATCTTCCCTCGGTTCATGTCTGTATATCGACTAGTAAGAGGCTTTAGCTGTAAATCTATAATAAAGAATTTTTTATGGGATGAGCATTACATTCTGAGTCACCAAAATAAGGTACTTTCTATTTGATGGCATTTTCATATCTTGAGACCCCTTGTCTACAGTTTTTTGCTAAGTTACTGTTGTTATAACTCGCGTCCCCCGCCCCCCCAAAATTTCATGATAACTAGAATCCCAAGTATTTTTTTACCGCTCTCATAACTTTTTTGTGCTCTTTGCATGGTAACTTCAGCATCCAAAGTCTGGTATCTTTGTCTTTGCCATCATTATAACTTTATGTTTTTCATGGTAACTTCATCATCCAAAGTTTGGTATCTTTGTCTTTGCTTCTATGATACCTTTATGTTTTCAATGGTAACTTTAGCATTTGAAGTCCGGTATCTTTGTCTTTGTTGCCATGATAACTGCTGTGGAATTGTCACGACAGATGTCCTAGCAAAAGGACTTAGTCGTGGAGCCATCGCAATAGAGTTAGCTTAAAGGGGTTAAACGAGACAAAGGACACAAGGAGTTTATACTGGTTTGGCCCCTTGCGGTGAAGGTAAAGGCCTAATCCAGTTTGAGGTGGTATTTCTTATGTTTCGATTACCAGGGAGCGAATACACTTAACCTAGCTTTCGATCTGTTGTTTCTTGCCCTAAGTCGCCGCCTGGTCGTCCCTTTATATACATAGGTCGACACCCAGCGGCTTACAGAGTCCTGGCCAGCTCATAAACAAGGTGTCCGACTCGGTGACTTAACCATACATGCCTTATAATACAAGTTACACATATACGGCGGTTTACACTTGTTTGGGCCTTAAGTCGCCTTCGGGCTTCAGGCCCTCGATGAGTCTGCGTAGTGGACTACTGTCTTAAGCATCTTCACAGGCTTTACCTTGATGAACCGCCAGGGGCTTAACCCGCCCCCTCCTGGGCGGGTTAACCCAATATTTATGTCCCCAATATTAGGCCCCAGGTTGATTTGAACTCGTTCATATCAATCTTCAACACTTAGAAAAAATTCTTTCCTTATTTCTCTTGCAAAACCTTGTAACCCGCCGTGACGTCATCTTCTAGGATCATGGTAACAGTCGTGACATCACCTGCCATTAATACTGCACAAAGCTCAAATTTTAAGAAATCTTCTTTTTAATGAAGCTCCGAAAATCGTGGCATCTGCACCGTCGTATCCATTTTTTGGTCTCCTCGATTCCCGCGCATGTCACTTATCCCTTTGCCTTATAAATAGGGCCGGGGGTCCCTTTCACTTCCCCCTTGCCTCTTCATCTCTGTCTTCCACCTCGCGACGTCCTAGCACTCGAGCTCTGCCGCCGCCGTCGACCTTCACCTCTGCTCCAGCATCGGTCGCTGCATCAACCTGTTTGGACCAGATTTCGTCCGCGCACCTCCGCTGTCCAACAGCCCTGGTTTGTTCCCCTTCTTCTTCTTCTCATAGATCCGTTAGGGTTTCGACAGGTTCATCAGAGTTCATCCTCGCTTTCCACTGCAGTTTGCGATTTTGATTTGAACCTGGTACTCCTCCTATGCCGTGGTAGTTGCAGAATCCCTTTTTACTATTTAAAACACCTCCTTTGCATGAGAAAACCGATCTGAACCCATGAACTGCTCGAGCACTGATATTTAGGTTTAAATATTTTTCCATTAACTGAAGTGCCGTAGATCTGAAATCATAGCATCAATCTGTGAAACCTGTTTTTCTCAACACTTCGCGATTTTTTTCATCCCCAAATCTGTTCTTTCAATATCTGTATGGGTGGCTTAACTCAGTCATAGTAACTCGCCAGGTATCATTAGTCCCCTCTTAAGCCGCCAATGGTTCCTTGTAACTTTGTAATACCAATCTCCGGCTTAACTCCTATGCATGCTTCATTATTGCTTTTCCTTTTAACCATAAGCCGGCTTAACTATGTAATCTTGAACTGGCATAACCTTTCTTTCAGATCATTGAGAAAAAATGGCTAAGACATACACGTCTTGTAATTGGGTCAAATCCCGGGTTGCCGAAGAAGAATTGAACATTTTTTCGCCACTGGCGCCTTAGCCAAGAAAGAGATCATCCATTGGAGAGCTCCAGGTGAAGAAGTTCCTCCTCAACCCAAAGATGGAGAAGTAATTGTTTTTGCTGATCACTTGGGCCGAGGGTTCAGGCCCCCCGGCTCAAAGTTGTTCCGTGATGTGCTTCATTTCTTGCAACTGCACCCTCAAGACATCGGGCCCAACTCCATGTCCAACATCTGCAACCTCCAAGTATTATGTGAAGCTTACCTTCAAGAGGAGCCCACAGTTGACTTATTCAGGGAATTCCATTACTTAAACCGCCAAACAGAGTTTGTCGACGGGCCATGCCAAGAACTTGGTGGAGTCTCAATTCAAAAAAGGAAAGAAGTCAGCTTTCCCCATGCCAAGCTCCCAAGTCACCCCAAAGACTGGAACCAAACTTGGTTCTATTGTCAAGACACATCTCCAGCCGGTGAAAATCCTCTGCCGGGTTACCGTGAACACCGACTTAGCAACACTCACCCACCCCCAACGGCTCAATGGAAGGGAACGGGCCAAATACGCACCAACCTTTTCAAAGATTAGAGCCATTGTAGCCAATGGCTTAACCGTCGTCGACTTTTTCTGGTGCTGGTTAGCTTGGCGTATCTTGCCATTAAGCCGCCGCCCCAGCTTAATGTGCGAATACACTGGTGACGTAAAAGATCCTCAGCGCCATTGTAACATTCAACTGTCTGATGCAGAGATCACTGAAACCACCAAAAAACTGCTGAATGAACCTGTGAAGGAGTGCAGCAAAACCGGACTTAGTCCTTTCTGCACTTTCAACAAGCCGCCAGCTGTAAGAATTGCACCTCTTCTGCTTAACCAATATTTTGATGCCTACTTATAATGTTTTCAATCTTAACAGGCTGATGATCCATTTTGGAAGAGGAAAACACAGGATAAGCCGTCCAAACCGACTCGCACCCAAACCATGGCGACCAAAAAATCTACCAAGAAGACCACCGTGCCCGCCGATTTAAGCATTGATGCTGACAATGATGATGAGTCGGAGGTAGAACTCGACTCTCTTGGATCCTTTTTTATACATCTCATTGACAATGATTGTTACCAGGACGATGCAGAGGCCAGTCGTGCAGGTGACACAGAGGTAATTATTCTTCCTTCCAGCTTAGAACCTCTGCCAACACCAAAATCCCGACAAGCAAGCCGGAAAGTAAGCTTTTCTCACCCTCTAGCTCACTTGGATCCCAACTTTCTTTTGAAGAAACAACAACACGATGCTCGCTGAGTTACCCGGCATAGTGGTGGACAAATCACCTCCTCCGGCTTACCAAATACGTCGGTTCGCAAACGCCGCGCAGAGGTCTTTCCTGCTTCCGTTGTACTTTATCCCAAGGTGGGTTTTTTTTACAACCTCTTAACCCATATGATTCAAACTATCAGGGGACTCCTCATTCCTCCTCTGGCGAGTCAACAGGAACTCAGATCCCAGCTTTCAAGACTATACCTGGGTAAGAATACATTTTAACCATTCATACTTAATGCATGATCATTGCACTGACCTTTTTACACTTCTTACTTTTAGGGGCCAAGCCAAACCTAGCAAGAAAGCTAAACTGAACAAGACGGTCGACGATTCTAACCCATCTGAACCAGAAAAACAATAGTCAGAACCTGCTAGCCCAATTGCTGATGCCACCCTTAATGATCCTCCACCACAAGATCATGAAGTTTCTCCAGATGATATGGATATTGAGCTGGCTTTCTCTAAGCCGCCAAGCCCAGTTAAACCTGCTAAGGATAAGACTGACGATATTGTTATCACTGGATTTGGATTTACAGCTCTGGGTCAATCCTCCATCTTATCCAAGCACAACGCAAAAGAAGAAATTTCCGTTGAAGATAAAGGCAAATGGAAGGCAGACTTGGAGAGCTATACTCATTTCAGTGCTCAAGACCTCCATTCCGGTTACTTAAATCTCCTATACACCAGCTGTGGCTTTGAAGTCGGCTTAGTGAACCTGATGAAGGAGCGCTATGAGGTAAACACTGCAATTCCTTGCTACATGAATATTCTTCCCATTAGCCGCCAAGTTTATTGGACATGCTTAGAGTAACATGTGCTGTAAACTTTAATTAACTGCATAGATCAACTCCAGTAACCCCCAAGGGCTGGTTTATACTTTCAATATGAACTGGGACTTTATAATACCATCACTTCTTTTCATCTGTAGCCCCCAAGGGTCGGCTTAACAAATATGTTAAGTCGAGACTGTAACATGGCCAAAATCAACATTACATCCGTAGCCCCCAAGGGCCGGCTTAACAAATATGTTAAGTCGAGACTAATCATCTTGCAGGGAATCCATAATCCCATTCATAGCCCTCGTAAGTAGTATCATTACCATTTATTCAGGTTATCAAATGAGTTCGTCTTTAACAAAAGCAATATGCATTAGCCCCCAAGTGCCAAGTATAATACTTGTATTGTGCTTGGGACTTCATAGTATTTGAAGAAGCAATAAACATTAGCCCCTAAGTGCCAAGTATAATACTTGTATTGTGCTTGGGACTTCAAATAAATTCATTGCCATCTCACTTGCTGTTTACTTTTGCAGATTGAGCTTAGCAGTAAGGAAACCCAAGTCGCCGACCTTCAAGAGAACATCAAATCTCAACAAGCAGAAACCTCCAAAGCCAAGGATAAATTGACTAGTGCCTTAGCAGCGATGGAGAAATTGAAGGAAAACTTCAAGGCTGAACAAGCGGGTTGGGTGATGTCTACTACACAACCTTCTTCTTGTAGACGTTGTTGGGCCTCCAAGTGCAGAGGTTTGTAGGACAGTAGCAAATTTCCCTCAAGTGGATGACCTAAGGTTTACCAATCCGTAGGAGGCGTAGGATGAAGATGGTCTCTCTCAAGCAACCCTGCAACCAAATAACAAAGAGTCTCTTGTGTCCCCAACACACCCAATACAATGGTAGATTGGATAGGTGCACTAGTTCGGCGAAGAGATGGTGATACAAGTGGTATATGGATAGTAGATGACATTTTTTTGTAATCTGAAAATATAAAAACAGCAAGGTAACGAATGATAAAAGTGAGCGTAAACGGTATTGCAATGCATTGAAACAAGGCCTAGGGTTCATACTTTCACTAGTGCAAGTTCTCTCAACAATAATAACATAATTGGATAACATAACTATCCCTCAACATGCAACAAAGAGTCACTCCAAAGTCACTAATAGCGGAGAACGAACGAAGAGATTATGGTAAGGTACGAAACCACCTCAAAGTTATTCTTTCCAATCAATTCGTTGGGCTATTCCTATAGGTGTCACAAACAGCCCTAGAGTTCGTACTAGAATAACACCTTAAGACACAAATCAACCAAAACCCTAATGTCACCTAGATACTCCAATGTCACCTCAAGTATCCATGGGTATGATTATACGATATGCATCACACAATCTTAGATTCATCTATTCAACCAAGGTAGCAAGTGGTAAAAGTGAGCGTAAACGGTATTGCAATGCTAGGAAACAAAGCCTAGGGTTCATACTTTTGTAGTGTAATTTCTCTCAACAATAATAACATAATTGGATCATATAACTATCCCTCAACATGCAACAAAGAGTCACTCCAAAGTCACTAATAGCGGAGAACAAACGAAGAGATTATGGTAGGGTACGAAACCACCTCAAAGTTATTCTTTCCAATCAATCCATTGGGCTATTCCTATAAGTGTCACAAACAGCCCTAGAGTTCGTACTAGAATAACACCTTAAGACACAAATCAACCAAAACCCTAATGCCACCTAGATACTCCATTGTCACCTCAAGTATCCGTGGGTATGATTATACGATATGTGTCACACAATCTCAGATTCATCTATTCAGCCGACACATAGAACTTCAAAGAGTGCCCCAAAGTTTCTATCGGGGAATCACGACGAAAACGTGTGCCAACCCCTATGCATAGGTTCATGGGCGGAACCCGCAAGTTGGTCACCAAAACATACATCAAGTGAATCACGTGATATCCCATTGTCACCACAGATATGCACGGCAAGACATGTTGGGTAACGTAGTAATTTCAAAAAAATTCCTACGCACACGTAAGATCATGGTGATGCATAGCAACGAGAGGGGAGAGTGTGATCTACGTACCCTTGTAGATCGACAACGGAAGCGTTTGGTTGATGTAGTCGTACGTCTCCACGGCCCGACCGATCAAGCACCGAAAATATGGCACCTCCGAGTTCTAGCACACGTTCAACTCGATGACGATCCTCGGACTCCGATCCAGCAAAGTGTCGGGGAAGAGTTCCGTCAGCATGACGGCGTGGTGACGATCTTGATGTACTACCGTCGCAGGGCTTCGCCTAAGCACCGCTACAATTTTATCGAGGACTATGGTGGAAGGGGGCACCGCACACGGCTAAGAATATGATCACGTGGATCAACTTGTGTGTCTAGGGGTGCCCTCTACCCCCGTATATAAAGGATCCAGGGGAGGAGGCCAGCCGGCCCTCTATGGCGCGCCAAGGAGGAGTCCTCCTCCTAGTAGGAGTAGGACTCCTACTAGGAGGGGGAAAGGAGTGGGGAGGGAGAGGGAAAGGGGGGGCGCCGCCCCCCTCTCCTAGTCCAATTCGGACCAGGGGGAGGAGGCGCGCAGCCCACCTCTGGCAGCCCCTCTCTCTCTCCACTAAGGCCCATATGGCCCATTACTTCTCCCGGGGGGGTTCCGGTAACCCTCCGGCTCTCCGGTTTTCTCCGAAATCACCCGGAACACTTCCGGTGTCCGAATATAGCCGTCCAAAATATCAATCTTTATGTCTCGACCATTTCGAGACTCCTCGTCACGTCCGTGATCACATCCGGGACTCCGAACTAACTTCGGTACATCAAAAACTCATAAACTCATAATATAACTGTCATCGAAACCTTAAGCGTGCGGACCCTACGGGTTCGAGAACAATGTAGACATGACCGAGACATGTCTCCGGTCAATAACCAATAGCGGAACCTGGATGCTCATATTGGCTCCTACATATTCTACAAAGATCTTTATCGGTCAGACCGCATAACAACATACGTTGTTCCCTTTGTCATCGGTATGTTACTTGCCCGAGATTCGATCGTCGGTATCTCAATACCTAGTTCAATCTCGTTACCGGCAAGTCTCTTTACTCGTTCTGTAATACATCATCCCACAACTAACTCATTAGTTGCAATGCTTGCAAGGCTTAAGTTATGTGCATTACCGAGAGGGCCCAGACATACCTCTCCGACAATCGAAGTGACAAATCCTAATCTCGAAATACGCCAACCCAACATGTACCTTTGGAGACACCTATAGAGCTCCTTTATAATCATCCAGTTACGTTGTGACGTTTGGTAGCACACAAAGTGTTCCTCTGGCAAACGGGAGTTGCATAATCTCATAGTCATAGGAACATGTATAAGTCATGAAGAAAGCAATAGAAACATACTAAACGATCGGGTGCTAAGCTAATGGAATGGGTCATGTCAATCAGATCATTCACCTAATGATGTGATCCCGTTAATCAAATAACAACTCCTTGTTCATGGTTAGGAAACATAACCATCTTTGATTAACGAGCTAGTCAAGTAGAGGCATACTAGTGACACTCTGTTTGTCTATGTATTCACATGTATTATGTTTCTGGTTAATACAATTCTAGCAATGAATAATAAACATTTATCATGATATAAGGAAATAAATAATAACTTTATTATTGCCTCTAGGGCATATTTCCTTCAAGACATACATCAAGTGTTCTCAAATCTTTAAAGACTCAATCCGATAAGATAACTTCAAAGGGAAAACTAAATCCATTACAAGAGAGTAGAGGGGGAAAGAAACATCATAGGATCCAAATATAATAGAAAAGCTCGCGATACATCAAGATCGTATTATCTCAAGAACACGAGAGAGAGAGAGAGATCAAACACATAGCTACTGGTACATACCCTCAACCCCGAGGGAGAACTACTCCCTCCTCGTCATGGAGAGCACCGGGATGATGAAGATGGCCACCGGAGAGGGATTCCCCCTCCGGCAGGGTGCCAGAACGGGTCTAGATTGGTTTTCGGTGGCTACGGAGGCTTCTGGCGGCGGAACTCCCGATCTGTTATGCTCCTCAATGTTTTTAGGGTATATGGAGATATATAGGTGGAAGAAGTACGTCAGGGGGCCACGAGGGGCCCACGAGGGTGGAGGGCACGCCCCCCTACCTCGTGGCCTCCTCAAAGCTTCCCTTACATGGACTCCAAGTCTCCCGGGTTGCTTTCCTTCCAAAAATAAGTTCCGTGAAGTTTCAGGTCAATTGGACTCCGTTTGATTTTCCTTTTCTGCGATACTCTAAAACAAGGTAAAAACAGAAACTGGCACTGGGCTCTGGGTTAATAGGTTAGTCCCAAAAATGATATAAAGGTGTATAATAAAGCCCATAAACATCCAAAACATTAGATAATATAGCATGGAGCAATCAAAAATTATAGATACGTTGGAGACGTATCAGCATCCCCAAGCTTAATTCCTGCTCGTCCTCGAGTAGGTAAATGATAAAAACAGAATTTTTGATGCGGAGTGCTACTTGGCATAATTTCAATGTAATTCTTCTTAATTATGGTATGAATATTCAGATCTGAAAGATTCAAGATAAAAGTTCATATTGACATACAAATAATAATACTTCAAGCATACTAACTAAGCAACCATGTCCTCTCAAAATAACATGGCCAAAGAAAGTTCATCCCTACAAAATCATATAGTTTAGTCATGCTCCATTTTCATCACACAAGAATGCTCTCATCATGCACAACCCCGATGACAAGCCAAACAATTGTTTCATAATTTAGTAATCTCAAAATCATAAACCTTCACGCAATACATGAGCGCGAGCCATGGACATAGCACTATGGGTGGAATAGAATATGATGATGGGGGGTATGTGGAGAAGACAAAAAGGAGAAAGTCTCACATCAACGAGGCTAATCAATGGGCTATGGAGATGCCCATCGATTGATGTTAATGCAAGGAGTAGGGATTGCCATGCAATAGATGCACTAGAGCTATAAATGTATGAAAGCTCAACAAAAGAAACTAAGTGGGCGTGCATCCAACTTGCTTGCTCATGAAGACCTAGGGCACTTTAGGAAGCCCATTGTTGGAATATACAAGCCAAGTTCTATAATGAAAAATTCCCACCAGTATATGAAAGTGACAAAACAAAAGACTCTGTATCATGAAGATTATGGTGCTACTTTGAAGCACAAGTGTGGTAAAGGATAGTAGCATTGTCCCTTCTCTCTTTTTCTCTCATATTTATTTTTTTGATTTTTTTGCCTTCCTTTTTTTGGGCCTTCTCTTTTTTATGGCCTTTCTCTTTTTTTATTCCTCACTTGGGACAATGCTCTAAAAATATAATGATCATCACACTTCTATTTATTTACAACTCAATGATTACAACTCGATGCTAGAACAAAAGATGACTCTATATGAATGCCTCCGGCGGTGTACCGGGATATGCAATGAACCAAGAGTGACATGTACGAAAGAATTATGAATGGTGGCTTTGCCACAAATACTATGTCAACTACATGATCATGCTAAGCAATATGACAATGATGAATGTGTCATGATAAACAGAATGGTGGAAAGTTGCACGGCAATATATCTCGGAATGGCTATGGAAATGCCATAATAGGTAGGTATGGTGGCTGTTTTGAGGAAGATATAAGGAGGTTTATGTGTGACAGAGCGTATCATATCATGGGGTTTGGATGCATCGGTGAAGTTTGCACCAACTTTGAATGTGGGAAAGGGCAATGCACAATACCGAAGAGGCTAGCAATGATGGAAGGGTGAGAGTGCGTATAATCCATGGACTCAACATTAGTCATAAAGAACTCACATACTTATTGCAAAAATCTACAAGTCATCAAAAACCTCGACACTACGCGCATGCTCCTAGGGGGATAGATTGGTAGGAAAAGACCATCGCTCGTCCCCGACCGCCACTCATAAGGAGGACAATCAAATAACACCTCATGTTTCAAATTTGTTACATAACATTTACCATACGTGCATGCTACGGGACTTGCAAACTTTAACACAAGCATTTCTCAAATTCACAACTACTCAACTAGCACGACTTTGATATTATTACCTCCATATCTCAAAACAATTATCAAGTATCAAACTTCTCATAGTATTCAACACACTCATAAGAGAATTTTATTATTCTTGAATACCTAGCATATTAGGATTTTAAGCAAATTACCATGCTATTAAGACTCTCAAAATAATCTAAGTGAAGCATGAGAGATCAATAGTTTCTATAAAACAAATCCACCACCGTGCTCTAAAATATATAAGTGAAGTACTAGAGCAAATGACAAACTACTCCGAAAGGTATAAGTGAAGATCAATGAGTAGTCGAATAATTATGCAACTATGTGAAGACTCTCTAACATTTAAGAATTTCAGACCTTGGTATTTTATTCAAGCAGAAAGCAAAGCAAAAATAAAATGACACTCTAAGAATGATAAACATCATGTAAGGAAGCAAAAACTTAGGATCAACCGATACTAACCGATAGTTGTTGAAGAAGAAAGGTGGGATGCCAACCGGGGCATCCCCAAGCTTAGACGCTTGAGACTTCTTGAAATATTATCTTGGGGTGCCTTGGGCATCCCCAAGCTTGAGCTTTTGTGTCTCCTTAATTCCTCTCATATCACGCTCTTCCCTAAATCTCAAAAGCTTCATCCACACAAAACTCAACAAGGACTCGTGAGATAAGTTAGTATAAACCATTGCAAAAACCTTATCATACTCTACTGTAGCAAATCACTAAAATTATTATTCAACATTGCATACTAAATGCCTCTGCATATCTAATAGTCCTATCCTCAAATAGAATCATTAAAGAAGCAAACATATGCGAACAATGCAAACATAACAGCAATCTGCCTAAACAGGACAGTCTGTAAAGAGTGCAGCAACATCCATACTTACCTAGCTCCAAAAATTATGAAAGAAAATTCCCACTGTAGTAAATTTATCAGAGATTAATATGCAAAAGGTTTCAACATTTTATCACATTCTGACTTTTCTAGGGAATTATTGCAGCAGCGGTAAACTTTCTGTTTTCAAACAGCAACATGTGGACTTCTAAAATAGGCATAGTAAAGGCTATCAATGCCACTTTTATTGAAATAAAAGATGCAAAACATTGTTCTAAATAACCTCAAGCAAATCCTAACAAAATAAATTGACGCTCCAAGCAAAATAAATTGACGCTCCAAGTAAAGTTACTGATGAACGAAGACGAAAGAGGGGATGCCTTCCAGGGCATCCCCAAGCTTAGGCTCTTGGCTATCCTTGAATAGTACCTTGGGGTGCCTTGGGCATCACCAAGCCTAGGCTCTTGCCACTCCTTATTCCATAGTCCATCGAATCTTTACCCAAAACTTGAAAACTTCACAACACAAAACTTAACAGAAAACTCGTGAGCTCCGTTAGTATAACAAAATAAATCACCACTTCAAGGTACTGTAATGAACTCATTCTTTATTTATATTGGTGTTAAACCTAATGTATTCCAACTTCTCTATGGTTTTTAAACTATTTTACTAGCCATAGATTCATCAAAATAAGTAAACAACACATGAAAAACAGAATCTGTCAAAAACAGAACAGTCTGTAGTAATCTGGATCATTGGGATACTGAGAAGTTAGCCCTGTTGAAGAGAGCCGAGGATGCTGAGGCAGCCCTTAAGTCGGTATCTGCAGAGCTTGCCGGCTTAAAACAGCAAATCAATGCCATGACACTGCCATTTTTGGTAAGATAGCTTCCTATTAATCTTTGAACGTAGGTTATCTGATGTCCTCTCGGCTTACAAATGTCCTTAATGATACAGGATCCCGGGTTACCCATCTTGGCTCAGACATGCGAAAAAACCAAAAGCGGCTAGAACAGCTATATAGTGGCGCACAACGGGTTATCTGTGCAGCTGCTCACAACAAACCGGCTCCAACCCTTATCAAGGACATGTTGGATAAGCTATCGATGCTGCCTGCGCGGATCGAAGAATTGAAAAAATCAGCTGCAGGAGCCGGTGCACTTACTGTGCTAACCCAGGCCAAAGCATGGCTAGTTGATCTTGAACCGGCAGATTTGGCAAACGACTGTCCAAGCATAAAATAAGATGGGTCACCCTTCACTGCAGATGACTTCACCACCCTTACAAGGGAAATGCGTTCTTTGGCTAGCAAACTGGCTGAAGACACTGATCTTACACATTACCAACCGGTTTATGATGCTGACAATAAGAAGGTGAAGGCGCCGACTCATGATGCTCCAGACATGACTCCTCCGATCCGTAAGCACACTTATGCCCCTGATGTTGACCCATCCACACTTATAAGTGATGAAGCTGTATTCAGAGCTTTAACTGGGATCGATTGGTCGACCACTGACTTCCAGCCATTGGGTGAAAAGGAGGCAGATGAACCGGTGCTGGATGATCCGCAAACTTCAACTCAACAAGGTCAAGAGTCATAAGCTGTGGGTCAGCTTAGCATCTGCTTTCTGCAAAACTGCTAAGACAATTATTCCCGTGGGGCATCAGATGCATTTGTAATAAACTCTTGATCTGCCATGCCATTGTGCATGTTTTGTTTTGCATGATACTACCGATCTGTCAAATTGAAGATCTGCCACTTATGTTTATAATTTCATCGACTGCGTGCTCCCGTTTACTTATTGTACCTGCACACAGACACATGACAAGGATCCTAGCGGTTTACCGCATGACGGGTCATAATACCTTATAAAAAACTACTGGTGGCTAAAGATAGTCCATAACCAGGGCCGGTTTAATCACGAGTTTTAATAAAAAATATCATACCTGTGATACACCACCGGCTTAGCAGACCAGCGGAATAAGGGTGAAAACCCAAAAGGTTGAGCGTACAAAACTCTGTGTAAGTTGACACATACCGCCGGCTTAATACGCCATATGCAGCAAGGGGTAATATCCCAAACTTAGAGCGTAGCGCTTCCAAGCATATAAAATTATCATATCCTGGTGACTTATAGTCTTAAAGCCAGGCCAGGTTAATAAACACCAGGTAGGTTCATGTATGAATCATAAGGCATAACCCTCCTTGGTTTTTAACCATGTATCAATATGTCATAGGAGAGGAAACTCAAAATGGTTCAAATCAAATACCAAAAATCAATGCTTTCATAGGCGGCCAAGCCTAAAAATCAAGTGTGTTCAAGGGCTGCACAACCACTAGGTTAAACCTTCATACAAACCTTATAAGCTGGACCTCACATAACCAATCGTTGTTTTAACTTTGACAAATTCAGGGTCTATATAAGATTGACTTGTCAAAAGTACGGCGGGTCGTTCCAGGATTACCTAGGCGGAGTGGCAGACTTAACAAGGCAGGATAACCCGGGGTTTTTAGGTGAATACACGTGGCTTCCAAGCCTGGCTTTTAAGCCTATTACAAGGGTTATAAAAAAATTTGTCCGTTGAACAAAAAGCCCCCAAGTAACATTATATTCCGGGCATATAAGCCGGATCAACAAGGGTAGTCATAACTATGCTCGATGAGCAGGAAGCCCCCAAGTGATATATTTGTGAGATGTGCTCGCTGGGTACCTATGTTTGAGTTGTGTTGTGCAACAAACTCTTTTTGGCCCCTATAACTTGGCATCAAGTGATCATATAAAGTAATAATAAAGACTCAGTTTCTGAGAAATGAAACGACAGAGGCCCTGCATTAACAGGGATGTCGGCTTTATTATATTCATCATAATATATACATTGTGAAAATATGTACATCAGGCGAGCCGGTGGCTCAGGTATAATAAGGCCGAAGATGAGCAATATTCCACGGCCTACGGGTCTCCTCCTCCGATGTGCATGAGTCCTTGCGGTCTCGAACATCGATAAGGTATGACCCATTGTTCAGATTTTTGCTGACCGCAAAGGGCCCTTCCCAAGGCGGGGATAACTTGTGCATATCAGATTGATCCTAGATAAGCCGGAGCACTAAGTCACCTTCTTGAAAGGTTCTAGTTTTAACCCGATGAGTGTGATAACGGTGCAGATCTTGTTGGTAAATCACCGAACGAGCTGCCGCAAGGTCACGCTCCTCATCTAGCAGGTCAAGTGCATCCTGTCGTGCTTTTTCATTGTCAGCTTCAACATAAGCGGCCATGCGGGGCGAGTTGTGACAGATGTCACTAGGGAGAACCACTCTGCTCCGTAAACCATGAAGAAGGGCGTGTAACCCGTAGATCTGTTGGTACTCCATAACACTGAGGGTAACTCTTCCACCCAACAACCCGGCGTCCTCTGCAAAGGAACCATAAGCCGGGGCTTGATGCCTCTCAAGATCTCTTGATTGGCTCTCTCAGCTTGACCATTAGACTGGGGGTGAGCTACTAATGATACATCAAGTCGGATATGCTTGCGTTGACAAAATTCTTCCATAGCACGCTTGGATAGATTAGTGCCATTATCAGTTATGATGTTGTGGGGAAAACCAAAATGGAAAATCACCTTTTTGATGAATTGAACCACCGTCGCCGCATCACATTTACTGACCGGCTCTGCCTCAACCCACTTTGTGAACTTGTCAACCGCCACCAGGAGGTGTGTCTTTTTATCTTTGGACCTTTTGAAAGGCCCTACCATATCAAGCCCCCAGACTGCAAATGGCCAAGTAATTGGAATCATCCTCAATTCTTGAGCCGGCACATGGGCTCGGCGTGAAAACTTTCGACACCCATCACATTTACTGACTAGATCTTCAGCGTCAGAGTGAGCCGTCAGCCAATAAAACCCATGACGGAAAGCCTTGGCTACAAGAGATTTAGAGCCGGCATGATGACCACAATCCCCCTTCATGAATCTCTCGTAGAATTTCACAGCCTTCTTCAGGAGAAACACAACGTTGAAATGCCACCGTAACACTGCGATGATGCAACTCTCCATTGAAAATAGTCATTGACTTAGACCGCCGGGTTATCTGCCTTGCCAAAGTTTTATCCTCAGGTAACTCACCCTGGGTCATATAAGCCAAATATGGAACCGTCCAATCAGGAATAGCATGAAGAGCCGCCGCCAGTTGTGCTTCTGGGTCAGGAATAGTAAGATCCTCCTCTGTAGGCAATTTGACAGAAGGGTTATGCAGAATATCCAGGAAAGTGTTAGGTGGCACTGGCTTACGCTGAGATCCTAACTGGCTTAAAGCATCAGCCACCTCATTTTTCCTGCGATCAACATGTTCAACTTGATAACCCTTGAAGTGACCCGCAATAGCATCAACCTCTCGATGATAAGCAGCCATGAGTGGATCCTTAG
>NW_024111511.1:0-42954 GCF_003073215.2 Triticum urartu | reverse complement strand
GGAACCTGCGCCTGTCCTTGCTTCTTTAGTACCAAAGAGGAAACTGCCTCCTCTGCACCCGCTGGCGCCTACCTGGCTTTGGTCGTCATGGCTCACGTCATCGCAGCCTCATGAGTCTGGGCACTTGCATAAGAATCTCGGCTCCTCGGGAGGCCACCTGGGGAGGCCGCTCCCTCTGGAGGTCTTGGTGTCGTCCGCCTCGTTAGTCTAGGGGCCCTCGCGTGGGTCTTGTCTTGAAGTTCTTGCAGATGGGCCGTACCAGGCTGTCCGGGGAGCCACGCCATGGGCCGCTGGCAGGCAAGTCTGGGTACCCTGGTTCCCAGAATGCCGACACCGCCTATGGGCACCATCGTCTTCCTGAAGACTTCGGCGTGGTGCTCTTCTCCGTGTCAAGGTTTCGGGTGAAAATCCTTGTCCGTCTAAACCAGCAAAAAAAAAGTTGCAACAGGCAAACCATTTTGCTACAACACGGCCAACGGTGCTGCAGCGACGAGCTGTAACCGGCAACACAAAAATCTGCAGCCGGCCAACCGTTTTGCTATGGCGGCGACAGTGGCGCCATGATGGGCTGCAATCCAGTTGTGCACGGAGCTGTGGCCGCTTGCATCAGAGCCATGACAGCTCCATAGGATATTGCAACCTCGTTGTGACTAGTTGCAACCATCGATGGCAAAGCAGCAACTAGCGGGGGCTATCCCATGATGGTGGTGACCACGACCCGGCAGTGGTGCTGCAAATGCAACGTGCACATGCTGGAACCACGCTGTGCTTTCACTGCAACTAGCCAAAACTTTTCTATTGCCGTCTTCAGATTTTGCTGGAACCAGCCCAATTTTTGCTACCCCCGTCTTGGTTTTGCTTGAACCGGCATCTCATTTTGCTTCCACCATGTTGTGTTTTTTCCGGAACCGGTGTCTCGTATTTTTGGTTCCACTGTGTTGTGTTCTTTTGCTGGAACCAAGGTCTCATTTGTTGCTTCCACCGTGTTTTCTTTTGCTGGAATCAGCACAGGTTTTTGCTACCACCGCTTTTGGCTGTGGGCGACGCCATCGTGACATTTGATGCTACAACCAGCAATGAGGACGGCTGGAGAAGACGACAACCATAGAGCATGTGCGTCCGGAGAGACGAAATGGATCGATAAGATCTAGGGAACCTTTTATCACACCTGGATTTTGATGAAGAAGTGCATCGGACGGTTAGCATCAACTAAATCGGATGGCTGCTGGCTGACATGAACAAATGTGGGCCAGTCCACCGGCGCCCATCACCCGCCTAATATTCTACATAATTCTAACGCAATGGAAATTACAACTTACCTCTTTTATTAAGGGTACAACAGGCCAAAAGCACTCCAACTGTCAGACTAGTCGGTGTTAAATTAATGGGGAAGTCGTGACAAACCGCCCATTCAAGTACTCCCATAATCTTGCACAACGCCTTTTTTTTTTTGCAAAGCTTGCATTGTTTCGGAGTATAACATAATGTTTCATCAAGTTTTTTTTCCTATTCCAAACTATATCGTAATGTTTCATTGTGTACCTGCAAAATAAGAGTATAATCAACGGACTTTTATCTAGTTTCATCAGGTTTACTTGTACATGTACATCGGCACCACCAATGTAGTTTTCACAACTCCAATTGTGTAGAATAGTGTCCTTAAATGGTATACGAAACTCAGCTCCATACTTGGTCACCTGAACATTTCCTCTAGAACACTAGAAAGACATATTAATTAAGCCTCATTTCAGACCATATATTGCAAGCATGTATGTATATGTCCAATCCTTTTCGGAAAAAAAAAATGTATATGTCCAATGCTTAGACTGTAAGACAAGAGATTTTCTTTTGAGCTAGCTGGCTACCACTCACATGCAGCTCTGCATGACGGACCATTTCAGGATACAGACGTATGCACCGTCCGCTGAGTGGTTGTCATTGACATGGGTCGGAGTAGGAGGCATTGGGACCATGGTGGTAACTGCCAATCTCCACTCTGTGAGTTCATATATCAAAATTTATCTTATGAGCAATTTTCAAATCCAAGTGAACAACGGAACTGAGAACAACTTATGACAAATTATTTCCATCCTGTATAGGCTGAAAAGAACTAGCTGTCCACCACGATAAGGGACGGTGCAATAAATCCAGTGCATACTCAACGGGCTATAGTGGACAGTAGGAACTCAATATGGTTCAGGTGTGGTGATGCGGTGCCAACATCCGGTTGCATGTTCAGCATCGACTGTTTTTGAGATCAGTAGGAACTCTTTTAGTACCGTACAACCTTTGGACATCCTAGTTTCGGTCTTGAAAGGTTCACACCAATCTGAATTTTAGAACAACATCAACTTTTACACGATTTTAAAACTTCATATCCTTTCTCAGCATCAGGATGCACAGCCTTGTCTAAACTAGCATTTACTCTGCTAAATTAATCTCTACATATATATGATGCTTGTACATAGACGTGTTGCAATAGTCGGGTCTTCTCCAATGTGCCAATAGGATTTCCTTGTATAATTTGTTGCTGTGAAGTCGGAGCCGCAGCAGCAAGGTCCCGGGGAGATGCAAAGGTGGTCTATTCGGCGATCTTCAGCGGAGCCAGTCTTGCATACTTACCCTTCATACCTCTTCGTCTGAATCAATGATGTGTTGTCCTCATCGCGGGTTGTTATGTATTTAGCATGCACGTTCATGTATCTCTCTGCACCCTCTTCAGTGGCATTTATGACATGCAAGAGGTTGTTCGGCGGTCTTCAGTGGCCCCAGCTTTGCATAGTTCCTGGCCCTTCCTAATTCTTCGTCTAAATCAATGATGTGTTGTAATCGTCGAGGGTTGTTGCGTACTTAGCGTGCACCTTCATGTATCTCTTTGCTCCCTCTTTGGTGTGGACTGATTTGACAGTCGTCTGCGGCAAAGTCGGACTCGCTTGCTCAAGCAAATGGGATGCCGGCGACTCTTGTTCGGGGTGAAGTGACGACAATGACACCAATGTGCTACCTTGATGAGGCCTTCATCATAGTGTGGAGCGTGTGGTGTCTTTTGCTTGCCGCTTAGCGTATTGTGACGGATTTCGCCTGGTTTCCATTAATTAATCGTGCGGAATGGCCCGGCTTCAAGGCCGTGTGCGTTGTGCGGGGCGCCAGAGAACGCGAACCATGTCTTTTTCCTTTGTCCGCTGGCGCGTTTTGCTTGGAGTGCAATGCGTGAGGCGGCCGGGGTCGCGTGGGATCCGTGCTCCTCGCATGAGCTAGTGACGCTCCTGGACTCGGTCCAGGGCCAGGGCAAGAGGGTGCTGTGGACTAGCATTGGCGCGATGCTTTGGTCCCTTTGGCTGACTCGCAACAAGTTTACCATCAAAGGACAGTTCCTGACGCACCCGGTTAACATTGTATACAAATGCTCTTTTCTCTTGCAGCAATGGAGTCCGTTGGTGAAGCAGAAGGACGCTGATCTCATGAAACACGCACAGGACCGGATTCATCAGGTTTACGTCGCGGCTAGGGAGCCGGTGGTGCCAGCCTAAGGGTGGGCTCCTCATTTTGTTTTTGGCGAGTCTACGTACTCAAGGCCCCGGGCTTCGTCCCTGTAACCAACCTCGCAGTCAGGCTCTGAACCTTTAGCTTCTTGCTTCTCGCGTAAGCCCTGGCTTTTGTCTCGAACTTGTATGTCCGTGGTGGTTTGATACTCTGCCGGTTTCGATGTGGGCTTTATTAATTTAAGGCCGGACGCCTCCAGCGTCTACGTTCTAAAAAAATTAATCGTGCTGTTCTCTTCTTAACTAATGGATGAAACAAATCTTTTGCTTTTATTTTGAAATATAAACTAACCTATTTATTTAACTTACTTATGAATAGGTATTTTTTGAGCATCCTTATGAATAGGTATTTCCAGTGAACTTATTAAAATGAATATGAAGTACCGTGGTAGGTGAACCGTCAAATAACCATCTACCAGCAAGATGTACATATAAGGCTTCCACTTTTCAGCACATATACATAGCAAGCACCAATCGATTGAGCAGCAAGACTACAGAACTTGATGATATATTTCAGTTACTTCTCCTGCAAAAAAAAGATACATTTCAGTTACTATCGTCCTGACACCTGCTGGTCAGCATGGTGAACCATTTAGCAAGAATAACCACTCCATTAGCCGTTGTAGGGCATGTGAGGCATCGGGTTCTTTTCTGTATCGATATTTGGCAAAGTGGGAATTCAGATTCCTACGAGGTCAAGCATCATAGAGCAGTCATTGAACATTGGTAGGAAAATTCGTGCACACTACTAAAAAAGGTGATCCTTTACACACTCCGCAAGTATGCATTTGGTTATTGTTCTGTCCATGTTTATTATAAGGTAGTTCTATGTTCCCTACTATTGAAACGTGTAAAATATTAGCGAATGGTACGAAATCCTTTGACCGCGGAAATCATAAGCAAAAATTGTTGATGTTGACATCAAGGGGAGGGACGGTGCGTCAAGATGAAGACAATCATGGCCGAGGGATGGTGACAATGATAAGACTCTAGTAACCTCTTAGAGCGATCAAAAACACTGGAACGGCCATAAAAAATGATGATATGTGCTAAACAATGCTTTCTTTATTTTTTGAGCCAGCTAGGCCACTCACCGATACTTGGGCCACATTGTTCAGCAGCCGCTCGCATCAGGCCATAGGCCCATTTTGTTCTTATTTGGGCCACCTCAGATCAGTCGACACCCGATTGCCGCCCGGAGAGAGATGACATGCTCCTGGGCTATACTTGTGACAGGAGCGATCGATGGGCTATAGTTGGGTAAACGAACTCAATGTGGTTTTGACGGTTGGTGGGGCATCGACATCCAGTTGCGAGCTCTTCATGATTGGCTACTTCCTTAGCCCCTTATTCGGGTAAAAAAAAGCAGGAGCCCTTTTACGTACCTAGCATTCTTTGCAGACCATAGTTTGTGACTAAAAGGTGTTCATTTTCAGTTTAAGGAAAAACTCAGCACCAACGGAAATCACCAAAATTAAGTGAATTTCATTGATTTCGGTTTGTGTTTTGGCCAAAAGGACGAAATATTGAATTTAAGTCAATTAAATATTAAAATATATATTTGTATTCATCTGTACTACTGAAATTTCTAAAATATTTGTCCTAATGGTAAATATTTCAGTAACTGCTAAAATTAATGAAATTCAGTAATTTCATCAAAATCTCACTGAAAGTGACTAAAAGTTTCAGTCAATAATCTGTCTTTTAGAAGAGCCTTTGAGAAGACTGAGATGACAGAACGTCTACAGATTTACGCGATTTATCAACTCTATTTAGTGAACAAAGAGCATCAGAATGTAGGTCCTTGACTAAACATGGTATTTATTTGGCCATTTTAATCCCTGTATATGATGCATGATGCACATGCGTGTCTGTCATGTAAGAACCATACTAGATCATGGAAGGCGCGCGTTGCTGCGCCCGTCTGATTGTAATATTGAATATTAATGTTCAAAGAAAATATTGAATAATTGCTGGAACAGAACGGTTGGTGTACTCGACATATCTACCACAACCCGGATAACCATCCCCCAGGTGTAGTCCTAGTTCTTGTTTAGTCCATGCTATCAACACTTGGTTTCATTGTTTTAGGAAATCAAGTGCACACATTCCATGTTTCCTTTTTTCTCCTAGTAATTTTGAATCTTCTTGAATGAGATGCACACCATTTCTTCCATGTTGCACTTCTTAGAAGCATAAAAATAATATATGTTAAAACATGCGCACAAAGTAGACTCGAGTAAGATAAACCACATTTCCGGTGATGAAGACACAAACACATTTGAACTTAAAAGCGATGGAGGAAGCTGGAACATGGTATTAAAAGAAAAGGGTAAATCGACAACAAAGTTATCTAATCATTAAGACCACCTACAGATAAATTTTACTAACCCTTATTGAAAACACTAAGTATAACTTCAGGCCTTACTCGTACTTTAACTCCTGTCCATAGTTTGGTTACACTGATTTTTCATAACACAAACCTAAGCAAACAGTGTACTGTTATGCACTAAGTAATTAGAATTATAAAAAAATACTATTTATTAACTTGCCCCCAGGCGAGTATACAAATTTGTCTCTTCTCTCCACTCCTTTTCAGCCCAAAGTGTTGCTCATCATGGGTCCTGTAGTGGAGACCTCAATTTCACATCTCACTGTATAAGTATGAGATATTATTTTCAGAGAAATAACAAAGAAACATCTAATGCGGAAACACAAGATATGTTAATCTGATAATATGCCAGATGCTTTTTTTATTAACATGGAGTACTTGAATTATAAGCACATGGATCTCTCTATACTGTGGATCTCCACATTGCTCCTCTTATCTTATAAGATATATAAATTATATGTATGCAGAATTGAGTACTCTAAAATCAAGGTAAAAATAGTAAAGTACCTTGTTAGTAATTCTCATAAGATTTTGATGTGACTAGCACTGCGTCGGTGACAAGAGCAAACAGAAAAAAATCCATATGCAACAAGGCTTCACATCTTTAAGGATAGTGATTCTACTTACTTGTGTACCTAGGAGATGCTCTTATAGAAACCTTTTTAAGAAGGCCAAATCTTTCATGCATGTGATGATACAATTTTTAAAAATCATATACAAATAAGAAACCTTGATATCAGAATGAGACAACCCAGAAAAAAAAGTATATGAAGATAAAGGGAACTATGAATCAGCAAAACCCAAAAAAATCCTGCCTCAAATAAGCTGCTAAGATCCGCTCATTCTACTGTAAACCAAGTTTCAATGTCATCCATTGTGGTAGTACCTCACCTGAATAAATCCATTGCTAGAGAATTGATACAAAAGGATCAATACCAAGTTCATTGAGGCGTTCGCACAAACACAAACTTGCAGTAAAATAATGGGAAGATCATTCCTGAATATGAGGAATTAACACAAACATATAACACAGTGTGATGGAGATGATCAAACAATGGGGAGAAAACCTCAATTTATAGATTGCCTGCTGCAAACAAAATATATAATCAACAACTTGTCCATAGCAATCAATCAAAATTACAAAATGGTTACGTAGAATTTTCAACACAAATCTAATTAGGAGTCTTGTTTACAAACATCCATAAACACCGACTACCATCAGTAGCAAGATCTGAGCAAAAAAATGCAGATTGGGGAAGCGGAGTGGGGGCTTTAGCAGCATATGGAGAGAAAAACAAAGGCATTGATCGGTTTTTGACTAAAGGATCGTCGCGACAGTTGGAGCTCAGAATTTGACCTTGCTTGCTGATGCAACTTGTAGCACGAATTGCGGGAAAAACCAACCTTCATCTATCTCTAAATAGGTGGCAGTCGAGGGATGTGGTCGTCGGGGGGCACGTGCCGTCAGCGAGTGTGATTGTACACAAAGGCGGCGGTGGCGTTCGAGGAATCCCCCATCGACCATCTATAAAAGGTGTGAGCAACTGAAGTCGTCGCCCAAGATGCTCGTAGCTTTTTCGTCGCCGCCTCTACAGCCTGGTTAGAGCTTCACGATCTAGCGCGTGGCCATCGGCTAATCAACTCACTCTCCCGTGATAGGCAATCCGTTTGCTGGAGCACGAAGGGTGAGGGAGAGCACCAGGAGACGAAGCTATATGCGAGCGCAGGAACTGAAGCGGCTGTAGGTTGGGGAAAACGCACACCTCCATTAGTCGCCGCCCGTAAGTGGCGCACATCGCTCGCGGTGAATGCTCCCTGGAACTGAAAATTCATTGCCTCCTTCAATGCTTCAACTATAGTCCGTTTCATCCCTCCGCTACACCGAACAGTTGAGCGACACTTCGCCTCTACCTACATCGGCATGCGCGCCGGGAGGCTCGAACCAACACGGGCGCATGGTCTCGATCCTCGACCGGTAACCGTCCGAACCGCATCGCCAACACTCGCCTCTCACCAGCAACCATGCGAGTCACTTTTTTTTGCTCGAGAGAAGCGACCGACTGTCTCTACTCCTTTTACGGAGCAAGTTCCTCTTCCGCTCCAACCAGCAACCATGCGAGTCACTTTTTTTTTGCTCGAGAGAAGCGACCGACTGTCTCTACTCCTTTTGACGGAGCAAGTTCCTCTTCCACTCCAAACAAGCCGCACCACATAACACTACATGGGAGGAGAGAGAGAGTGCGCTCGACAATTTTTTTCTCGCCCTTCCAAAGTTGCGATGGACGGGAAAGCGATTACAACAAACTGAAGGCCCGTTGGGGCCAATTAACAGGAGATTGTGGATTTTGTTATGAGAGAAGCGACCCAGCCCATGCAGCCCGATTTGCACAACAGAGGAAGGCTGGACCGGATTAGAGGGAAATCCAACCGCTAGAAACGCCCACAACTTGACATCTGACGGTCAAAATCGATAATGGCCTGAGAGGGCTCCAATAGTGCTCAGTTATAATGTCTTTAAATATGTATATAGAAGTTTCATATCCCATTGAACTGCCACAAAATCCCCTCCCATGCGACAACATATTGCTACAGGATCGCACCTGGTTTGATAACTTA
Organism: Triticum urartu; assembly: GCF_003073215.2. Lineage (NCBI taxonomy): Eukaryota > Viridiplantae > Streptophyta > Magnoliopsida > Poales > Poaceae > Triticum > Triticum urartu. The sequence continues at coordinate 34,404 of NW_024111511.1, read as the reverse complement.
TTACCGTGAAATATCGTGTGTTGCAATATGTTAATAAAAGATACTACATGGCATGTGCATACCACAAACATACAACTCATCAAATGTACGTACTGTGATGAAGATGAAGTACCGAGGTAGGTAACCATCCAATAATTATGTATGATCACATCATAAATGCAGGGCACCTCCTTTCAGCCCATAGCGACTCACACATAATAAGCGAAACTGCTTTGTGGACGATGCATGCCTGCACGACAGCTGCACGACGGGCAATCCAGCCGCTGAAATGCGCTGCATGGTATGCATGAACGACCTGATCTGTGTTGTCGTCCACAAGTCGGCCGTACAGCGTCGTGTGCATAGCAGCGCTGCATAATAAGCACCGATTGATTTAGCAGCTACTTCCTCTGTCCCATAATATAAAACGCTTTTGCAAGCTATGCTAGTTTGTAAAAACGTCTTACATTATCGGATGGAGGGAGTAATTTACAAGACATGGTATTTCCATTGAATTCGCACACCTGCTAGCCAGCATGAAGAATCAATCATTTTGGACGATGGCCACTCCATTGGCCGTGTTGGACATGTGAGGCATTGTGATAATTTCGGTAACAATGGTTGGCAATTGTAGGATTCTAATTTCCGTGAGGTCAGGTTTCAAAGAGCGATGGTTGGGTCATGTGTGCTGATTTTCTGCAGACTAGCTCGATCAGACATCCAGATGACCTTTGAAGCACGCCTCCAGAATTTCAATTCTTGTCATGTCCGTCCCTATGTTATCGAAAAAGGATTTTCCCCCGCTTTGTATACAAAGCAACCAACCAAACCATACAGGGATAGGTGCTGGGACGAAAGCAGCACAGTCACGTCCAAAGGAAACGACAGAAAAAGAGCAAAAGAAATAAATGCCGACAACGGCGGATCAACAAAAACAAAGAAGCCTCGCGATCGATGTGCCCTCCGGGATCTTCCACTAGGCTCCAAGACTCCGAAGCGCCGGCACCTATCAACACCTCCAAGAAGGATCGCGACGATGACGACGCTGCTGCTAAGGGTTTCCCCCGGTACACGACGAGGTGAGAGGAAGGGTAGCCCCCGACGCCCTCCCGAAAGGTCAGGTGGCACCCACAGGCGCCACCGCGCCGGTGTCGGCCACGCCGACAGGGGTTTCCCCTGATCCCAACCCGCACCTCGAGCGCTCTGGATCCATCCACCAAACCAACCACCACACTACGCCAACGCGGTCATGAGGCCCCCACGGCACCGCGAAGTGAGGACAGCGCGGCGAAGGATCAGAACCGGGACTAGGGCATCAGCACCATCGGCACGCGGGAGGGCCCCACCTTCACCGTCAGCGACGGTAGCCGTCCGAAGCAATAGTAGGAGCACACCAGGCCCGTGGGCCCACAGGCCTTGCCGAGCCCTCGTGGACCCGTAAAGTTTCCGCCTTCGTGTTGCTGCCGGCACGCCATCGGCGCCGACGCCCCAAATCTGAGCCGCTCCTTCTCCTCACCACGCCGCAGACAACGAGGCCACGCCGGAGGGTCGGCCCGCTAGGACCTAGATGGAGCCCGCCGGCCCCAGATCTGGCCCGGGGGCGCGACGTCGGCCTCCCGGCCCTATGTTTGCTGCCACTTTGGTGTGTACAACCAAGAGCAAGGGCCACGCAGCTTGTCTGGTTTGCATTAAATGGACTGGAGGGCTCCCGACACTTGCCTGGATGTCGTAAACATAATTAGACTAAAACACATCATCATTAGCCTGTCTTTGAGTAGGGGTAACGTAATTAGACATTTAGAGTAAGCCAGGCCTACAAAATGGAGCGTCTCGCGCCGACAGCAATCGATGCATGGTCTTAGGGCATTTCTAACCGATCTTTTAAAAAATAACGGAGTATCCAGCATAGTAAACCTTAGTGGAGTATTTATATTCTACGAAAATTTGGTTGGTTCTAGCCGATCCCCTAAACTTAGCGGAGTAAAAAATAAATTTGCATAAGTTCATCCTAATTTCAACCGAAATATGCATGCATTTAAACATAAGTTCAACATCGATAGTCTTCACAGCCGAACATTAAACATAAAGTCAAACTTAAACTAAACTGATGAAAAACTACTTAAATTCAACGGCCGTAGTTGATGTCGAGCCAATTCTTTCACGTCTGGGCTCGGGGAAGATGCTCCACCACACCTCGATGTCGAACTCCTCCTCCTCGCCGCCCTTCTTGCCATCCTCCTCGCCGACTTCCACCTCGTCGTTGGAGATGACGATGACCTCCCCGCCATTGACATTGCCTGCTCCGCCTCGATGAGTTCCGGGTGCCGCTAGCGGAGGTCTTCCATGTACACCTCGGCGGCGGCCTCCGCCTTAAGGCGCTCTCTTGCCTCTCGGTCCTCCCACGCCATCTCCGCTCTCGCCACCCCGCTCTCCGGCGGGATGAGTTTAGCCGGGCAGCGGTGTCGTGGTACTGGACTGCCACTCGCCGTACTCCATGGCTCCGAGCTCTGCCATATGGAACGACCCAATCCACCTGCATTGGTGGGTCTCCCAGTCGGTGATCTCTGCCACCCATGTGCCCCACGGCGCTGCTGGACGCCCAGGTAGGTCCTCGTTTTTACTTATCTAACCGGTTATAAGGGATCGGTTAGAAATGGCCTTATAATCTTAACTGAATCAAGGAACATAAGGGTATTGCCTGGATGCATCTCGTTTCTAACCACTTGCCCAAGTTGTCAACCAAACACCAACATCCAGACTTGGCTGGTCAGGCAAAATCATCAATAATTTAGGGTCAGACCAACAAATTACTTTAGCTCTCGAAATTATTGATGGTCACATTGGGAAGAATAAGTTTATTGGAATTTGAAAGTACCGAAATCCTACAAACATTTCTTTTCAATGAATTCCCTAGGTTTCAAACATGGACCTACAAATTTGGTTAGAATATTTTTGTTTCCTTGAATTTTTGGAGGATTCTAAACATGAGCTCCAGAAAAATTGAGAACATTTTCCTTTGAGTAGTTTTTTGGCTGCACTTTTATTATTTTTATTTTCTGGAATTTTGGTTGGTTAAGTCATGCCTCGACCCTTTGTTCATTAGTAACGAAAATCTTTTGCTCACCCACCCCCTTCTGCAACAAAGAAATTTTTTACCACAACCTTATGCAGCGCATCCAAACAAAAGAAATGCCTTTTTTTAGCAATCAACTAATGGCAAAGTGCAGTCTTAGTCCCTGAGTTCTAAAACTAGACAAAACTTATGAACACATTACGAAGATCTCACGCTGGACATCAAAAGTGGCGAGTCAACAGATAGGATCATCTCAGAATTTATTTATTTTTGACGAAAAGAGGTTTCCCCCCACCTCATTTTTATTAAAACGAGGACACAAAGCAAAAACTAAAAGAACTGTTCCCAGCGCTCCAGCCGAGCTAAAGTAGCTGGGTCAGACCGCCCCTCACCATACAAGAATGTTTATCAGGATTCACCTCACAACAAAACAGATAACTTCAACAGCAAAATAGAAAAGGGCACGCCTAACTATTACATATTTCCTTCATTTTCCATTTTGTTTCAGGAACATCACCCGGGGTGGGCTCGCAATTTATTTGTATTTTCCTTTTTTGAGAGAGATTTATTGCTTATCTTCTTATACTAAGTTTGCTTAACTGACATAGGCTTCATATTCAGGATGTAAGCGGTCCGTCCACTTGGCAATGTGGCAACAGCCGCTTCGGCCGCATGCTTGTTGTGCTGGTTTTTGCAGCAGCCACTTAGTGCGATTGGTGGTTAAACGGTGCCGCGACGCCCAATTTCTGCTTAAAATATAAAATAATCTGTTTAAGCAAATTTCTACTTCTGCAACAAAAATAATATGTTTTGATAAACAAATAGATGCAGCAACCAGATGTAAGAATTGATAGATATGAGGAAAGGTCCTAGGAAGGTGTGTGTTGCACGTAGGGCACTTTCAGTGCACGGAGGCATTGGCACACTTTATCCACGCCGTGCACTGCATGCATCATGATGGGAGGAATAAGCGACAGGCTGTCATATAGAAAAAGGACAAGAGTGCTCATTCTTTTATTACAAGCTTTATCCAACCCCCCCCCCCCCACCCCCCCCCCCCCCCCCTCCACGCAAACATCGCCAGCCGAGGGCTCCGTCGCCATGCCTAACGGGGCCGCCGTCCCTGGTCCATTAAGCGGACTGGCCCATTTTGCACTGATATTTTTTACAAAAAATTAAATTATATGTAAGTTATAATTGTGTGTTATAAATAAAATTAATTGTAGAATAAAAATGAATAATTTTATATAATAGATAATTTTTTAAGAGCATGAACATCTTAAATATATATTAGAATTTTGAAGTATATAGAAAAATATAAATTACTTTGATTCTTTTATAGAATATGAAAATTATTATGTGCATAATTCTTTTATTTATAATTTAAGCATATGGATAATTTATGAAATAATATGTGAATCATTGTACAATGTAATATTATTATTATATTATTTATAACATAGTATTATAATTTGTGTACTTAAATTTCTGGAAAAAATAACAATGTTGACTGGGGTGGTGGCCACGTGCACCTGATGACTACATTTTGCTGGTTTGAATCCCAACCAACTACTTTTTACATTATATGAATATATGTTTCTTAAATCATGAACACTTTTAAAGACTATATGAGTATTGTAATGGACATTTTTTAACTTATATACACATTTATAGAAATATGTAAATTTCTTAAAGCATGATCACTCTACATTAATATCTTATTAAAACCGTGAAAATTTGAAACTTATCTAAATGTTTATTAAAAATATATAAGAAAAAAAAATCTTAAAGCATGACACACGATTAAAAAAAACTGCAGAATGGTGAAGGGTCTCCAGCTAGCTTACGGTCACATGATATATAACGTGCGTTTTTAGTTACAATATCAAATGCTTGTGTGCGGAATGGTTATCTACCTGCCCCTTAATGCTGCAGGTCACGTGTTCAAATTCCATAGGACACGCCCTATCTCTAACGTTCACTTTCCAACAGCGGGGCCCATGCCAGTTTTTTTTGCAGGCCCCACGCCATATGGCGTGCCTAGTCAGCATCGTGTTTGTATATAAATGTGATTTGCGCCCTATATACACGTCAAAGCCAAGTTGTAGCACCAATTCAATGTATGTCAGACTTGGGCCAAGCTAGAGGGGGGAAAGATTGGCTTGTCCCCTCCCCTCCCGTGTCGCTCCCGCGAGCGACCCGGAGGGGGAACCCTAGCCGCCGGCCCCAGCGCCCCTCCCCTCCCCTTCTTCTCCCTCGCCGCCGCCGGCCCTCGCTGACGGGCAAAGCCCGTTCAGCTCTGGCGGCGGCGGGGCTTCTCTTCCCCCCTCGAGGTCTGCCGACGCGGGACGGTGGCATTGGGCGGCGGCGCTGCGTTAGCGAGGGGTGCAACGGCTCGGTGGCTGGCGGTGGCGGCGGGGCCGGCGTCGGGCGCCGTGGTGAAGGGGCTCGCGGCGGTGGATCTGCGCGCTGCGCTTGGAGAGGTGGCGGCGGTCACTCGAGGCAGGAGCGGATGCGGAAGGGCGTCGGCCTGGCCCTGCGGGCCGCGGGCCGGCGGCAAGCTCGGAGCTGGCTCCCGGGACCTCCCCGCGGTCTTCGAAGCGGATATGGAGGATGGTGGTCCCCCTCGCGCGCCTTCTTGCCTCGCCAACCCACGCCACCGACGGCCTCTGGCTCGCCGGATCTGGTTGCTGGGTGGGGTTGGGGGGCGGTGGCTCTGGATTGGGGGAAACCCTTGGCCGTCTCTGCGACCACGATGTCGGCGGCGCCCCGGGCGTCACTCTCCTTCCTGGAGGCGGCATCGAGATCTGACATTGCCCTCTTCCTCCATGTTCCGGGTGAAAACCCCAAATCACCGGATTGGGTGGCGACGGTGCTCGGGCGTCGTGTTTCTTCTTGAAGGCGCCACCTTGGAACTATGGTGTGGTGGTCGGAGGTGTGGCGATGGCGGTGGACTACCGGATGTCAGTGGGCTCCCGTTTGGCTGCTTGCGGAGGATGTGTTCCTTGCCGACGGCCGTGTCGAAGTCTGGGGTGTCGCTTGCTCAGTGAGGTAGCTGTGTTCTCGCTCTCTCCTCGGCAGCCTACTGTTCCTATCCTTCCACTCGGGGTGAGTGGCTCTGCTTGTCGACGGCGTTCGGGGGCAGAGACGGATGGGGGTCGAATTTTGGTTGGCCTAATGGAGGTGATGGAGCACGGTCTTCCTCTATCGGCGGGCTGCTCCCTTGTCCTTGTCGCGTCGTCTGCATGATCCTATTCGCCGAGAGCCTCGATGCTCAAGCCAGCGCTTGGGCATTCGATGTTTGTTAGCGGCTCTTTTGGCATCTTGTATCTTTGCCGTTTTTCTGTTAGTTTGTTCCTCTTCTGTACTTGGATCGATGTAGTGGTGGTGTGCTTTATAATATAAAGCGGGGGGAAACCCTTTTTCTTCAATTTAATGTATGTCACAAGTTCTGGCACTAAAGTGATTTTTTACGCCAAGTTTTAGCACTAGTGGTGTAATTGACTCATTTGGTTGCATTGTCTCGGTAATCATCACAATCATGCAAACATTCTCAATAAATTAAACAACTAATTCAGGTATCACTGGCTCTGTAGATCAAACAAAATAGAAGAGCTGGACAAGGTGAGTGTGTATTGTTGTAATTGTGTCTAGATGTCAATTAAACTTTTCCTTTGAAATATTTCATAGGCTTATGAATTGCTGCGCCAGATTGCAGACATGTGCTAGGATATATATCCCCCCTGGTTTCGACCCATATCTAATGAGCATGCCAAAACATGTCGAGCAGAGCTGGACTGTGAGACCGTAGATTTTTCAATGAGAGCTTGGTAGCTGTCTACAACTCCCTTGCACGTCAGAATAATAGATTATTTCCAATGTGAGCCGCTCGTCCACATGGGAGTAGGAGGCACTGGGATCTCTGTTGTAACAACTGTTACATCGACTTCTTTTCTTGCGGTCTGCATGCTCGACCACGCGCAGTTTCGTTTAGGAACTCAGTGTGGTTGTTCCAGTTATGTGTTCACATCCTGTTCGAGATGACTGCCCTCCCGTGGCCGGTCGTCATCGGGCCCGCCTATATCGACAGCCACGGCATCCCATATGTGCAATTGTCGTACTACACTGCTATCCTCATGTAGCTTCAAAATACACAGCAGCCGCATGTGGGGAAAAAAATGTATGAGACCTGGTTTCATTGTCCCATATGTGAGACCCATGTCGTAACACTTAATTGATGCTCCCATCCGCTATTTCTGGTTTCCAAAGTAGGCAAATATAATTGTTCTATACAGGATTGCCATTACTTACAACAGCTTGCTGTTTGACCATGTTTGGCACAGCCAAAAGATATGTCCATTTTCGTATCATTGTTGTACTCAGATTGTCTCCGCTCATCTCCTTTCTCTACATTCCATTTAACTTTTTGTTTGAACAGGGTAACTATCATAAAGATGAAACACTTCGGTAGGAGGAGCATTAAGTAATTCCCCATAATGAAGTCGTAAATGTAAAGCGTGATCCTTTCACTTCTTGGCCCCTATACATAATGAGCATCAATGAAGCAGGAGACTGGATTTTATACTCTCGGGTGTACTGCATCCGAATTTCAAAAATTTGGAAAAAACGTGATCAAACTAACTCGAAAAAATCTGTAACTTTCAGACATCAAACTTGATCAAATGTTCGAGCTAACTGCCAAATTTCAGCCAGAAATAACATCAGAGGAGCTCTCACCAAAAAAGACAAAATCAATCTTCAAAGTTTGGTGCACTGTTTGAGAAGTGATTTTGTTTTTTTTTCGTGACAGCTCCTCAGATGTTTTCTTTGGCTGAAATTCTGCAGGAAGCTCAAACATTTGATCAAGTTTGATGTCTCATAGTTTCAGATTTTTTGGAGATTATTTGATCGCGTTTTTTTCAAGTTTTTTACTCTCGAGTGTAGTACACCCGAGAGTAGCCACACCTTTCTGATGAAGCAGCTAGTATAGAAGACAATGAGACATGATATTTACCACAGAGTTACTACTGTCCTGCCCGTAAGGGTTCGATTTACCTGGTTTTTCTGGAAATTTTTTTACCATCCTTGTTAGCATGACACGTGTAATAAGGTATTCCTAGGCTGGTGTCTGTTTTTACTGGTCAAGAGTTTTTGCACGTTGTGGGCAGTTTGGTCAACCACCGCTTTGACCGATATCTCTGGAGATCTCACCATTTTGACCCATATCCCTGGACATCTCGCCTAGCAATTGGAAGCAACCAGAAGTACTTACACGTGTGCACACGTGTCTACAAAAAACTGCTTAGAAATATCCGGAAGTGCATCAACCAACTGTCCTACAGCTATATAAATAGGGTCTGTCTATGTCACATCTAGATGTGAGATAATATCTCACATCTAAGGTGACATCATCCTCTAAAATCTGTCCCCACCTCGTTATCTTTAACAAACAAAAAATCAGCTTGTTTGATCGTCGATCTCCCACATGCCGCTGTTTGTATGTCGTCAACCCTCCCACCCAGTCCGACTACCCTCCAACCTTGCGGGCCTTGTTAGTTGGGCTTTGTATTGTTTTTCTGTTTGTTTGTCTGAAAAAAGCAAGACCTGCTCACAGGCCTGGGCCTTGTTTGTCAAAGAAAAGAACTTGCTTGCTTGTAAAAGAAGTTTGGGTGGCTGGGAAAGTAGGAAAAAATCATAGTTGCGAGTCACGCTCACGCACTGGCGTGCTAGATCTTGTGTCATTAGTAAGCTAACTCTAATTTGCATGAAGTTCTATACACTGATATTTATGTTCCATTTTTTCTGACAAAACATGGCCTATATATGACAGTTAAAAATTCTTATATTTTTCAGGGAGCGCTGTTGCAGAAAAGGAAAAAGGAAAACATTATAATTCAGTGTTCGAATGCATGAAATTTTCATCCATTTTCACTTGGACAACCTAATCCTGCCTAAAAACCAACAAAATAACTCCATCTTATGTTTTTCATTGGTTCTAGACTAACAGGGTAACACGAGTCTAGTGTTTGTGCAACCAAAATTACATTTCATAGCATGGAACAAACAATGATATTACATTGTCAATAAAACCCTATAAACATCTCATCACCACAAAAAAGCAGTACCGTTACTCATTGTCCAAAATAAGTACTACACAACTCAGCACGCAACAGACAAACCTGACAGACCGACAGTGTTACTACACCTCTTAACAAAGTATTCAGAAACTGGACCACACAGCAAGCAAATTTATTTACAAAAGAGAAAATGGACACCAACACTCCGCCATCGCCGCTCGGACACATCCGAGAACTTAAAAATATTTGAAAAACACCAGAAAGCATGTATTATCGTAAAACTCAATAATGCAGGGTATAGCAGGCACCAAAACAAAAATGTTAGCTAACATAGACTGACATTGCTGTCAAGCTTCTAACAAATTTCATAAATAAACAAAGTTAGATAGTCCATGTAGCCACCTTGGCACCTTGCAAAAAACAAAAAAGCCTCCGATCTAAACCATCAGGCTAACACCACAGGGCCTAAAAACACAAAAAACATCAGTGTCAGTGTGTGAAACAAACAAACCCAAAAAAACATTGATGAAATTTTCCTCACTTCTCTGCCCGCCACAACAATCTGTAGGTTGATCAATCTAAAAATTCTGGCAGACTTTTGATGACATCCACCTTCACAAATACTCATCGGGTTTCCCTGCTTCCATTCTCACATGCTTGCACCTTGTCGGGAAACAAAAAAGATCATTGTTAAAAATGTGTTGTGAAACTATGACAAAAAAGGCCCTTGAAAAAAATAAAAAAAAGTGAACCAAAGTAGAAAACAACTTCTGTTTCTAGATACTGAACTTTCTGTTTGGGAACAACTTGTTATTTTGACTATGTACCAACCATTTACCCAGTTCACTCATTTGGTCCAGCTTATTACTTACTTAACCATGTTCTGCAACAGGAAACATCGATGAGTGTACCCACAAACAAAAAAAAAGATAAGAAGAAAATAATGTTCAAAGTATCTTCAACATTGACAGTGGTATAATTTTTGGCAATAAATATTGAATGCGGGCAGGATCATCATTACAGGGCCTTGGAATGGGCATGTCATATACACAACTTTTACTTGTTGTAGACAATGAGGTTTGTCTATAAAAAACATCAGAAAAAACAAATAAAGACAAGGGAAAAGTGAGGTTCAAACAAAATACACTGAATGCTTTTGCTTGTGTTTTTGTGTACCCAGAATGTATATGCTAGTTCACCATAGTTGAACTATGATCCGATGTGTGCTGAGATAAGGAGCACCAAACCACTAAAAAAATGACCCCCTAGTTTACATAAAAATGATGAATGGAAAAACACTATGGGCTCTCCCCCAGTTGCTAGTCAAGTCGATGGTGGATTTGCAACTAGTACAACAACACCTATGGGCCCCAGTTACGAGTCGGGAGGTGGACTCATGACTGGGACAACAAAAAAAGAACTACAAACCCTAGTTGTGAGTCGAGGGTGGACTTCTAACTAGGATGAAAACAAACTGCATGCCGAGTTGCGAGTCGAGGGTGGACATGCAACTGGTAAAACACCAACGCGGGTCGATTGTGAGTCAGGGTGGAATTGCAACTGGGACAATAAAATACAACTACGGGCCAAGCTGCTGGACTTGCAACAAAGACAAAACTATAGACTCGTTGCGAGTTGGGGCAGACATTAAACTAGGAGAAAACAAACTACGGACCTAGTTGCGAGTCAAGGGTGCGCTTGCAGCTATGACAACAAAAAACTACATGGCTCAGTTGCGGCTTGAGAATGGACTTGGCAACTAGGATAACAACAACTACACACTCAGCTATGAGTCAAGGGTGGACTTGCAACCGGGACGAAAACAAACTATAAGCCCCGGTTGCGAGTCGAGGGTTGGCTTGCAACTGGGATAACAACACCCGTAGGCTCAGTTGTGAGCCTAGTTGCGAGTTGAGGGCGGACTTGCAACTCGGATAACTACACAAAACTAACATATCATTTGCGAGTCGAGGATGGACATGCAAATGGGACAATAATAAACTACAAGCCCAGTTGCGTGTCGAGCATGGATTTGCAAGTGGGATGAAAAACAAAATACATGTCCAATTGCAAGTTGGGGGTGGACTTGCAACTAGGGTGAAAACACAAAACAACACCCTCCCGAGTTTCAAGTCGAGGGTGGACTTGCAATTGGGCCGCCATAAAGCTAGTTTTAGGTCGAGGGTCTAATTGCAACTACTATGAAACAAGAACAAAAACAACCCCCTGATTTGCGAGTCGACCGTGGATCTGCAACTAGGGCAACTACAAAACAACACCCTCCCAAGTTGCAAGTACATGCTTGACTTGCAATTGGGGCAATTACAAACTACATCGCTCGAGTTACAAGTCGGAGGTGGACTTGCAACTGGGGTGAAAACAAACAACATCCTCCCGGAGTTGCGAGTACATGGTTGACTTGCAACTGGGCGATTACAAACTACATCTCTCGAGTTGCAAGTCGAGGGGCAACTAGGGTGAAAACAAAACAACACCCTCCTGAGTTGCAGATGAGGGTGGACTTGCAACTGGGCCGACAGAAATTTCTAGTTGCAGGTTGAGGGTCTAGTTGCAACTACTATGAAACAAGAACGAAAAACAACACCCCCCCCCCCCGAGTTGCGAGTCGAGGGTGGACTTGCAACTAGGGCAACTACAAAACTATACCCTCCCGAGTTGCGAGTACACGGTTGACTTGCAACTGGGCAAACTACATCCCTCGAGTTCCAAGTCGGGGGTGGACTTGCAACTGGGATGAAAACAAACAACACCCTCCCGAGTTGCGAGTACATGGTTGACTTGCAACTAGGGCGATTTACAAACTACATCTGGGGTGAAAACAAAACAACACCCTCCCGAGTTGCGAGTCGAGGGTGGACTTGCAACTGGGCCGACAAAAACCCCTAGTTGCATGTCGAGGGTCTAATTGCAACTACTATGAAACAAGAACAAAAACAACACCCCCCGAGTTGCGAGTTGATGGTGGACTTGCAACTAGGGCAACTACAAAACTACCCCCCCTCCCCCCATGAGTCGGGGGTGGACTTGTAACTAGGACAACAACAAACTACGAGCTCAGTTGCGAGTCGAGAGTGGACTCCCAACTAAGATGAAAAACAAAATAGAGGCCCAGTTGCGAGTCGAGGGTGGACTTGCAACTAGAACAACAACAAACTATGGGCCTAGATAGGGTCGAGGGTGAACTTACAACTTTGAAAATAACAAAAGTATGAACCTAGTTGCGAGTCGAAGATGGACCTGCAATTAGGACAACTATGAAACAATGGGCCTAGATAGGGTCGAAGGTGGACTTGCAACTAGAACAACAACAAACTATGGGCCTAGATAGGGTCGAGGGTGAACTTACAACTTTGAAAATAACAAAAGTATGAACCTAGTTGCGAGTCGAAGATGGACCTGCAATTAGGACAACTATGAAACAATGGGCCTAGATAGGGTCGAAGGTGGACTTGCAACTAGAACAACAACAAACTATGGGCCTAGATAGGGTCGAGGGTGAACTTACAACTTTGAAAATAACAAAAGTATGAACCTAGTTGCGAGTCGAAGATGGACCTGCAATTAGGACAACTATGAAACAATGCGCTCAGTCGCGAGTAAATGGTCGACCTACAACTGGGATGAAACAAACTATGGACCTAGTTGCGAGTCAAAGGTGGACTTGCAACTGGAGTGTAAAACAAAATACATGTCTAGTTGCGAGTCGAGGGTGGGCTTGCAAGAGGGAGAACTATGAGGCCAGTTGCGAGTCGAAGGTGGACTTGCAACTGAGAAAACTACGAAACTACGAACCCAGTGGTGAGTCAAGGGTCGACATGCAACTAGGATCAAACAAACTATAATCCCAGTTCCGAGTCAAGGGTGAACTTGCAGCTAAGATGAAAAGACAAAACACATGCCAAGTTGCGAGTCAAGGGTGGGCTTCCAATGAGGATAAAGCAAACTATGGGCCTAGCTAGTTGCGAATCAAGGGTGGACTTGTAACTGGGACAACTGTATAAAACTATGATATGAGTTGCGAGTCAACGGTGAGTTTGTAAGTGGGATAACTACAAACTGTGACCTTAATTGCGAGCCAAAGGGTAGACTTGCGACTGAGATAAAAACAAACCACATGCCCAGTTACGAGTCAATGGTGAGCTTGCAACTGGGACAACTACACAAAACTACGTTACGAGTTGTGAGTAGAGGGTGGATTTGCCACTATAACAATTACAAACTATGAGCCGAGTTACGAGCAAAAGATGGACTTGCAACCACGATGAAAAACAAAATAATGGACCCAGTTATGAGTCTGAAGGTAGACTTTCAACCTGGACAATCGCATAACGTACCTCTTTGACTTCTACGACATTGCCAAATGACATGAGCACTCAAGAACGCATGCAAAAAAAATGCCCAATAAAAACATATGTACAACACGGACGGGACGACAAATGAACAAAAGGGAACAAGGCGATAGAGGAATACATCTTCCGACATGCAAGATAAATTTTTTACACTAAATTACAATAGCAAGATCCGATGGACAAACAACTCAGATGAAACATTGCTAATTTTATCCTGATAAAGCTTAGAAGAAATAGGAGACAATGTGAAAATGAACAGAGAAGGTAACAACTGCGATAGACCTTCGCTTTTCTTGTCTCTTCTAATTCTACGACATGGCCTAGAAATAATGTAGCGAAATGGCTCGTTAACGGGCAGAAAAGTGTGAAGCCAAACTGACCAACAAAAGGATGCGCGACAAACCAAACATCGACCAACAAGGCGGGGATAGCGCTTGCATAAAAATTACAAAAACTAAATCAACCGGTAAAAAACTTAGATGAGACATCATCAAAAATCATCTAGATGCGATTTTGCAATTTAGTATAAAGGTTTCAACTAGACAAATGGGGGACAAAAGCCACAACGCGCATTAGACAGAACAAAATACATGACCCGTACAACAATTAATCATCTCGAGAGAATTAGTAAATAGTCAATCTGATTTGTACAAAAAAACAAAATTCAAAAAATCATAACAGTTTTCTTTTAGAAAACCAGGAACAACTCACATTTTTTAAACCAACGAACAACTCACATTTTTTTGAGGTGGTCGAACAACTTAGATAGACATGAAATGATCGGGGGACAAAGAAAAAAAGCAGGCCCAAACATTGACGTAGGGAAAACATGCCAACAAACAACGACTAAGGACATAATGGGCCAAAAAAACGCAGCAACGATGTGAGCACAACGGACGCAGCAACTACGCGAGCACATAATGGACGCGGCAAACTACAGGAATCAAGGGCTCGCATGAAAAACAAAAGACTGTGGATTGAACGGTGAGGGCTTATATTTGAGACACCAACAAAAATCACGAGGTTTTGTAAAGGTGAAAACAAAAAGTAAAAAGAGAAAAACCAAAGAAAAAAGACAAAAAATGGGTTGGAAGCTTCTCCCAAAACTAGTAAAAAATCCTTTCATGGGTCAGCTCATTCACATCCCGGGAGACAAAAAACCAAACAATTGGCAGATAGCAAGAAACTATACAAAGACATAAAACGACTAGACAAACTTTGTTTCGCAAAAAAAAAGACTAGACAAACTTTTCTCCCTGAAACAAAAACAATTCTCGTTTTCCCTGGCTGAAAGCCCACAAAGAAAAAAATGAGAGACCCACAAAAAACAAAAAAGCCCACAACGGGCAGGTGGGACAAGAGGCCGAGACGGGCTGGACACTGGCTGGACACTGGCTGCCGCACCTTCGGACTGGACACGGGCTGCCGCGCGCGACGCCAGCGAGCGTGAGCGAGCCGAACAAGCTGCACGAATCTTAAACAGAAATAAGATCTGACGGCCTTAGACTTAGATGTAAGATAACTATTTCACATCTAGATGTGAAATAGCAAACCTGACATAAATATAGAGCTTCTTGGCCATGGACACCAATCCCCGTCTCCACCTGCCCACTTCCTTCCCCAGGTCTCCTTCCTAAAACACGTCCGTGAACGACGCCCCGGCATGCGGGCTGCAGTGGAAAGCGGCATCCGGCGTGGTGGTCACTGTTCGCCAGGTTCCGGCACACCCCCCGTCGTCGGTGCGCTCGACCACGCAAGAGGGCTTCAACCCTGTGCACCACGCAGGAGCAGCATCCACGCTCGGACCCGTCCTCGCCGGGCTCCCGTTCGTGGCACGCAACGACGTAGCGGCCAGCCATAGCGGACGCCCTCGTCTCTCCCAGGAGTGCCACAACGTCGCCGACGCGGCAGGGCACGACCTGGACGCTCGGGTTCGGGCTATCCCCGCTCCTCGACGGCTCCACCTCCGTCACCACGGGAGGGCGACTCGACCTGGGTGATGAAGATGGCGAGGGCCACGGCGAGGAGGACGTCAATGCCGTTGGCCTCGCGGGAGCAAGATCCGTGCTCGGCCTTGTCCCCGTCGAGTTCCCGTCATCCGTGGCACAAGCTCTACTCGCGGCCAACCATAACGGACACCGCTATCTCTCCACGGAGTGCCACACCGTTGCCGACGCGGTGGGGCACGGCTGCACGGCCGGGGCGCTCGGGCTCCGCCCCCTCCTCGGCACACCCGCCCGCTTCCTCGTGGGCTACATCTCGGGCGCGACTGGTCTCCGAGGCAGAGTCGTGGCCGGCGCGCTCGACATGGGAGATGGAGACGGCGAGGGCGAGGAGGACGTCACGGAGGAGCTCAGGTACGTCGACTTCTTGTTCCGTCATCTCACGCACTGTTTGTGTTGATCAAATCCTCCAATTCTCATATTTGTGTTCGCGAGCTGCAGGTTTCAGGATGATCATCGACATATACAGTCCGTTCTCCACTTGATTTATGTCAGGAGTCGAATCAAAACTGTGGTTCACTGTTCACATTGTAAGCGTCGAGCCCTCTGATTGATTGCTTCCTGCCTATCTTTACTGGTCACAAAGGTTGATCTACTCTGATTGGTTGCTTATTTCTTATGTTGACTGACCTCAATGGTCGATCTGTATACATATGCAGGGGTCTTCTATCTGCTGGTAAAAGAACTCAGAGCATGCTCGACGCGATCGGACACATCGATCCCACGGCACCGGTGTACCATTGGAAAATCAATAGGTGTGATGCTGTATTGCGGGAAGTCGTGGGAGAAAATCTTTACAAGGAAGTGATCGTCGCATCGCCAAGGGAGGACGAAGGCGATTTTGGCTGCATCGTCATCTGTGGGAATGAAGTTCTTCACGGAGTTGCCAACTTCATGGTAGCCAACCAACCTTCTCTCACTTCTCTTCTTGTTTTGTATTGCGCTGCCTAGCCATAGATGGACGAACTCTTTGGTCTACATATATGAACTAAAACACACACAAGCATCAACATCTAGGTTAAGTGCATGTTTGGATTCAGTATTAAGGATTAGATAGATGCAGGTTGTAAGCAGCAAGGTGTCTCAGTCTCTTCAGGAGAAATCCCTTCACATTAAAAACTTGATTCAGGCAATTCGGCGTTTGATTCTGCATGGTAGGCTAGCTGGTGCAAAAGATATGAACAATACGCTCATATTTTTAATATTCTTTTAGTTTTCTCTTAGTTGTGTTCCTTCCGCTTTGGTGTTTGTGCATACTGCTATCGTCTTATCAATGAAATAGCCAACACTTGCTGGATATTTCAGGAAAATAAGAAGCGCGGCATGAAGTTGTAGTCTCACAAGTCACAAGGTCACTGGATAGCCATTTCATATCATCATTGCGGGAAGTCAAAGAGAAGTTCATAATGATATGACATTAAGCAATTTATATGGAAATTGTTTCTGCTGCCTTCCAACTTCAACAATTTATTGCAAGATGTGAAAATGAAACCATCTTTAACGCAGTACAAACATGTAGTTTATTTTGTTTTCCAAAAGTTTGATCATATTGGATTGGATGCTCCTATTCTTTTTGTGTGTGCTTGCTAATGGCTAATCCTTAATTGATTTTGCTGTCATGATCTGGTTTTGTATGTTAAATTTCAGATAATTGTGCTGCCGCACTGATACACACTTATTTGGCACAGTTTGGGTGAGCCCTGGTCAAAACTAGGTACTATTCACAATTGTCCTCTTCTGCAAGGATTGCAGTTCTCTTTTTGATTGATACTGGCAGAGCATGGCTGTGAATATAGCATATAGGATCATTACAGTTCACCTAAGAGTGGTTTTACGTGGTAGTGTCGAAATGCTAACTTGGTTGTACAAGTCTCGATATTCTTGCTGTTATTTCAATTTTTATTAACTGATCCTATCATTTTGTATTTTTCACCAGCCAAAGCTCGCCTGATTGTGAGAACGGAACTTGTTAACAGTATATTTTGATTAATTAGCTTTGGTATTCTTGCTGTTATTTCAATTTTTATTTATGTTCACCATGTCGGTTTTCTATTGCGGTTATACTGAAGCAGAAGTTGTTTGCTTCCCTAGCTATTTACGCAAAGCACAGCGTGTTAGCGACTCAGCTGCAGGGTGCAATATGTCAGGGGAGTTTGTTCCTACACGAATATATAGTTTGTTCTGGAATTATTTGGTTCTTCGGTATCATTTTTAGTATGTATGCACAAGCCTAACCTTACTTGAAAAGAGTTATGTACCATATTGTTCATGTGGATACCCTTGACGTCTTAGTAGGCCTCTCTTGGTGTAAGGGAGTACAATTATTGTGAGGGGAATCAGGTTGAAAATTGCTCCCTTGTGAACCTATAGGCATTTCGTTTCTTTATTTCCTCGCTGATGCTTCTGTATGTAATTGGTTTCCTTTTCATAAAAAATCAGGGGATCACGTGGTCATGCACTCTTAAGAGGTACTCCCTCCGTCTCATAATGCAAGACGTTTTTTGACACTACTCTAGAGTCAAAAGGCGTGTTACATTATGGGACGGAGGGAGTAATTCATAGTCACTCCATCCGGAAATACTTGTCCGAGGAATGGATGTATCTAGATGTATTTTAATTCTAGATACATCCATTGTATTCATTTTTACGACAAGTATTTTCGGACGGAGGGAGTATATAGCTACGTTTACTTGTTTCGGTATTTGGTGTTTGCTTTGTATGACATTTTGTTGATTCCATCTACTGATGTTGTTGCTACTACTACTGGATACCTCTTGCCAGGATTAGTGCAGCGTTCTGTGTTCTGCAAGTGTTGTTGACTCAACACCTCTTGAGTCAAAACTGGTTCAGAGAAATTGGTAACTGATTAGTTCACTAGCTTTCTTCACACCATAGTCATCAACGACTGCAACTACAATGCTATGAAGACAGATGTACAAGAGCTGCTCAGCCGCACAAGAGTTGAGCAAAAACAGAAGAATTAGAAATAGAGACATGGCAAAAAGCAAACCTTCAGCAAGTGAAGTAAGGCAAACAAGGATCTCCAAAAAAGTTTTTCGATATTTTGCTAATCCGTCAAGAGTCAAGATGTGCATCCAACAACAACTTCAACATTGTCTACACAGGGAACAGATCACCAAGAACAAAAGCAGAAGAAATAGCTTCATCTCTCTATCACTACATCACAGAGACAAACCAAGCTGGAGGATCAACATCTCTGGTCTAAGAAAAGAACCAAACCTTTGCAATTCGGTATCCAGTAGCCATTATCACCACCTACCATTGATCACATGCACGTACCAACTAGATGTACCCTTTCTTTGTATGAACTACTTTGCAATGAATTAAGTCTTGGACTGACTTACCAAACATTGCAAAGAGCCAAATAGCTTATCGATTCATGTGGCGCGGCGGCACGCCGCGCACTACACGCTAGTCATTTATCAACGAGGCCTTACTTGGACGTCAGGTATGAGAGGCATTCGGGCATGAGAGGATCAGCTCTGTAAGAGTGACCGGCATGAACAGGATTCAGATTCCAGTGAGATAGAGCTTGAAAGCACTGAGTATCCTCTGCACATAGGTGTGTGCACATCAAGTTTTGGGAAATGCGCTCGCCCGAGCTGCTGCTCTCTTCAGCAATTGAAGCAAAAGCTCCAATAAGAAGCAGGTGCGAACAACTACAGTATTTTTTTTAGGAGCCAATCAGAAGCCCAGCCAGCGTGGTCTCTTTTCCTCAAGCGACTTTTTAAGTAGGGTATGCAAAGCTTCACGACATGAATTGGAATTAAAAAACAATCACTCAAAATTTAAGAGGGAATTCGTAATCTGCTAATGTGTGTGTATTGAGCTAATAATAACCAGCAGCAGGCTTTTTTTAGACAAACCAGCAGGCAGAGATGCGCAGAAACCTGGTTTTTCTGCTGGACTTGGGCTGTTCCATCGGCCTCGTACAGTTTGGGTGATGTAATGGGCCCAAATTTATAGTAAGCTACAAAAAAATTGGACCCTCATGCATTTGCATCAGGTAAGTGCATTGGGTTCCAATTCCACCACTAGCAAGGACTGTAGTTACCCTATGTTAGAGATATATTTGGGTTACTTGTATTTGATAGTCTAGAATTTGTAATCCGTCTCCTACCTTATCTTCAGAAGTGGCTTCTTGTCCTCCAAGTCTTGTACTCAATATATACTCGCCTTTGAGACTCAATAATACATTCATAATATTCCGCAACAATCCCTCTCTATCCCTTCTAACATGGTATCAGCCTTATCTCGATTCTAAACCCTAGCCGCCGCCGCTTCCGCACCTGTGTGTCGCCCCCGGGGCGGTCAGCCTCCATGAACGCCGCCGGGGACCGTGCTGCCCGTACAAAGGGTTCGTCCGCCGGTCATGTTGACCGGCCGACCTTGATGGTTTTTTTTCCGAGCCCTTTCTCCGGGTTTTTCTCTCTCCCGCCGGTCACCTTGATCGGCGTTTTTTTTGGTTTTCCGATCTATGTTCGATCGATTTACGTCCCTTCCTTTCCCCCCCCCCCCCCCCCCCCCCCGGTCACCGCCGACCCCCGCGTGCCTCTACTTTGACCCCGGCGCGACCAAGCGGCTTCTCCTTCGACCCGGTGGCCACACGCGCTAAGGCGGCCTGTCAGGCCCAGCCGCCGTCTGTGCGTCGGCCTGCCCGTCGCCCTGCGCCGGTCGTCTCCGCCCTGCTCCAACCGGGATTCCTGCATCACCCCGTCCCGGCGGCCCATCATAGCCATCGTTCACGCGCGGGCTCGCTCATCGATCCACGCCACCCGCCCTCGGCGCGTCTGCATGGCGGCCCTGCGGTCTGCCTCGCTGGCCTCGTCCCCGGTTGCGTCGGGCCGGCTACGTCAGGCTAGTCGGCTGCCTCAGCTCGGGCGCTGCTGCTACGTTGGTCGCTTGGGCCTCGCTGCCCGACTGTCGGCGCTACTTTGGCATCCCGGGTGCCGGCGCTGACGCACTTGTCCACACATCGTCCCATGCCGTCCATCATCATTGGCCTCATCTTGGACTCCGCCACCGCCTTGCCTCCACCGAGCGGCATCCCCGACCTCGCGCGCGATCAGCTTGAACACCCGCTCGTCGCCGCGATCCGCTCCATCTATGCTGTGCGACCGACCTGACATGTCGGTGACGCACGCCTCCGCAGGTCGCGTGAAGACCGTTCAGAGTACATCGCGCCTCTCCACCGATCAAGCATCGAGCTACTGTTGCATCGCCCCGTCGGGCCACAACGCCGCCGCCCCGTGGTTCTCCTCACGGCTACATCGACTTGCACGTCGCCGTTGCATCGCCCCTTCGGCCGTAGTGCCGCGATACATGGTCACCGCCGCGGCCCCAAGGCCATCCCCACGGTTGCACCGAACCGCGCTTCGCTGCTGCGCCGCCCCTTCGGGCTGTAGTGCCGCGGCCCTCGGTCCCCGCTGCCGCCCCAAGGTCTTACCGCCGTCGCCCCACCTACTGCCGCCGCTACGTCGTCCCCTCGGGGCATCACGTCGCGGCCCGCTGTCCACCATCGTCCCCGCGAGTCGACCTCTCGCGATATGCGCCGTGCCGCATCCCTTGGCGCGGGAACGCCATCGTCCGTGCCGGTCTTCGTCACGCTGTCGGGTTCCTCGCCTACTTCTAGCACCGCCGCCACACTACTAACCTAGCCGCTGTTGCCGCCGCTCTTCTTCGGCCGCTGCCACCGCTACCTCCGTAGCCGCCGCCGCCCGTCCACCCCCTTCATCTTCGTCCAAGAATTAGCCCGTCGCCAGCACCACCGTCATCTACCCCGACCAATTCGTCTACTCTGACCATCGTTTGTGACATCGGCCCCGCTCCGATGGAACGCCGCAATCATCGTCGAGTTCTTCTTTGCTGGCTTCTCCGACCTCTCCAACATGGCGTACAACATGTGCAGGTCCCTCATCTACGCATGCCCGGTGCTGGCAACACCAATGCGTGCCTTCGTCCGCGACGTGTCCCCGGGCCTGGCAAGCCTGGTGCGGCGCTTTGTCAATTTCGTCTTCGTCCATCTACACATGCCCGGTGCTGGCAACACCGATGCATGGCTTCGTCCATGATGTGTCCCCGGGCTTGGCAAACACATCGCGATTCGTCGTCAACATCGTCCTCTACCCAGCGCACACTACTTCGACACCACTGCGCCCATGACTAACTCTGCGCCTCCTTGCGCCCGCGACTCGACGGTGACTTCCTGGACACCGGCCACCCGGACTCGACATCGAACATGGCATTCTTCGCATGGCTACCTTGACCACGGCTACACCACCTACGCTCTTGGCCACCTCGACATCGGCACAAAGGGCTACCATCCGCTTGAGCAACTCGTCGGCTTCTTCTACAGTCAACGCGTCCACGACGCAACACCGTCCACAATACTCCCGCTACGATTGCGGGGGGGGGGGGGGGGGGGGGGGGGGGATGTCAGCCCGTCGGCTTTGACTGCGGGGGAATGTTAGAGATATTTTTGGGTTACTTTTATTTGATAGTCTAGAATTTGTAATCCGTCTCCTACCTTATCTCCAGGAGAGACTTCTTGTCCTCCAAGTCTTGTACCCAATATACACTCACCCTCGAGGCTCAATAATCCATCCATCATATTCCGCAACAATCCCTCTCTATCACTTCTAACATATTGTGCAACAAAAGTTGACGTCCATCACTCAAAATTTTCTTTTCATTTTTAAACATAATCTTTGACTGCAATAGAAACAATAAGTACCGACATGTAACTTTACGGAGAAATGATATGGTTGTGGCACTTCTGGAGCATGATGATACTCCATAGAGTTGGTTCATGTGAGAAATTCAATATTTTAGTTCAATACTAATGTTTTAGTTAAATTAGCATATATGTATTTTTTGAAAGCAATCTTTTCTCCGTTCTACTATTTTAATGATATGATTTCCTCACTCAAATGTTTTGATGCAGTTATTAAGTTGCAGTTTATTTGTTTCTATTATTTTGTTCATGTTTTTCTCTAATTTTTTTCGCATTTACAAAAAGTTCAACAACATGACATACCTATATGTCGATGCTAATATGGACAACATTTACGACATTTGATGATTGACTCGTACTGTCGCAATATGTTTCCAGAAACCCCTTGAGATGCTGGTGATGAAGTTCCGGCTATGGAGATGAAAATGATGATGTTGTAGCTTTGCCACTTCAAGAACAGTGCTGCAACTCTTACAACTTTTGGTTCTACAATTGAATCCAGTTTGCATGTGAAGGTTACCAGGAGGGGACTGCAGGTTTTTATAAGATACTATCCGTATAACTGAATGAATGCAGTTGTGTCTTCTAGCACCTAACTGGAGGAGTTCTTGTCAATATTTCTAAATCAAGAGCATGCTACTATTTGTTTTCCTGCGCAATGTTACGTTAGAGGTTAAGGGATTGAAGGTGCACCTTCATTGAACTGACTCATTCGAAAATACTACTCATCAATTTAAATAGCATAGATATCCGACCTCTAATTACTTTTTGTTCAGGCTTGTGCTTTGGATGAAGTATCAACATCTTTTCATGAAGAAGGAGAGCAAGCTAATTTATGGAGGTTCTGCCACATGGGGCTTTTTAGATTATGAAATATGAAGGGAAAGAGCCTGACCAAAATGCAACTGAAAACAGAAAATTCATGACTAGAGCAGGAGCCAATAACATATCATGACTGCATTGCTTCTCCTTCGGATTTAATTCTTTCCAAGTCGTCCTTTTGTTTGGAGTAATTTTGTAAGAGTTCTACGTGATAGGATTTTTATGGGAAAAATTCCTTAAAGAATCCATTGGTTTGTCGGAACAGAGTCCCATTCATATGCAGAAATTCTACCTATCCTCCGCATTTCATTGGAAAATGAACATTAGCCTATTCATGATATTCTTAACCTATGAACCAAAGGAGAGGCCTAAATTCACGGTGAAAACTTGCATCCGAGATGAAATAAGGTGATGATTACAGACGGAAAACCTTAACAAATTTATGCATCCATATCGTCGTGACAAGAATGTATAGACAATAGTGTTTCTTTGGGAATTAAAGAAAAAATGAGTTAATAGAAATGTTATTAGCAATTTATTTTACCTATATATTTCTGAAGTTTCACCAACAAAAACCCAAATCTTGTATCCAAAGAAAGATCTGGCACTAGCTAGGGTATAATGTTTAGTGTGGGGACAAATAATCTCACATATATCATGTATGAAAACCCTGGAAATTATGTCTACTATATAGTTTCATTGGAACCCCTTGAACTAGCTGGATATATAGCATACAAGCCATTTGTGGGAAAGATATAAGGCGAACTGATATGGACTATTAATGTTCTGTAATACAACGATTGATACAAATATTACCTTTCTTCGGATATATGCATCATCATGATGTAGAAGCTTACCCCTTATAATAAAAAAACGATATTACCTTTTTTTATAGAAAGGGTTTCTGCTATTTATTTCGAAAATTCTGATACTACAATGTCCGAGATACAACCCAGAATACATGCAACCAATTTTTACATAGTTCATTCATGCAACCCTCTTTTCCTAACATATGTGTCGCGTCATTAGAGGAATGCCGCACCCAAAGCACCTTTGGAGCGGCCATGGATCTTAGCATCTCCTTGATCTCTTCAATAAGAGGACATTGCAATGATTTGTTCAACTCGTTATCATTCAAGATCCTCACAATACCTTGTTTCTCTATTTAAAAAATTACCATATAGACTCCCGTTTCAGTTGCTAGCTACACTACACGCTGACAAGCTAACACCTCGCGTGCTCTAGGTTTGAAACCGAAGGGAAACAATGGCATATGCTCCAGCAATGAATATACCATGATGATCATGCATGATCGCTTATCCTCCTTCATTACAAGAGATTTACTTTGTCACTCCATCGGTGTTCCTTTTAGCCACCCTTCATCCGGCGGTCGTTGCAGTTCCTGTGGGCGCTTAGTGGCGGCCAGGCGTGGCTCCCTTCCCACTGTGCCATTCTTCTAGTAAACACTAATAGTTCTAATAAGCACACACATGGATGTATACAAATTGGGTGGAATGCCTGAATAAAATGGTTGAAATTCAAATATAGAAGTGGGGAACCCAAACAAAAGAAATAGATGTTGGGGAACGTAGCAGAAATTCAAAATTTTCCTACGTAGATCTATCTATGGAGAAACCAGCAACGAGGGGAAGGAGAGTGCATCTACATACCCTTGTAGATCGCTAAGCGGAAGCGTTCAAGAGAACGGGGTTGATGGAGTCGTACTCGTCGTGATCCAAATCACCGATGATCCTAGCGCCGAACGGACGGCACCTCCGCGTTCAATACACATACGGAATAGCGACGTCTCCTCCTTCTTGATCCAGCAAGGGGGAGGAGAGGTTGATGGAGATCCAGCAGCACGACGGCGTGGTGGTGGAAGTAGCGGGATTCCAACAGGGCTTCGCCAAGCGCTGCGGGAGGAGGGAGATGTGTCACGGGAGGGAGAGGGAGGCGCCAGGGCTTAGATGGGGCTGCCCTCCCTTCCCTCCACTATATATAGGGCCAAGGGAGAGGGGGGGGGGGCGCAGCATTGGCCCTTCCTCCAAGGAAGGGTGCGGCTAGGGAGGAGTCCATCCTCCCCAAGGCACCTCGGAGGTGCCTTCCCCTTTTAGGACTCTTCCTTTCCTTATCTCTTGGCGCATGGGCCTCTTGGGGCTGGTGCCCTTGGCCCATATAGGCCAAGGCGCACACTCCTACAGCCCATGTGGCCCCCGGGGCAGGTGGCCCCACCCGGTGGACCCCCGGGACCCTTCCGGTGGTCCCGGTACAATACCGGTGACCCCGAAACTTGTCCCGATGGCCGAAATAGCACTTCCTATATATAATTCTTTACCTCCGGACCATTCCGGAACTCCTCGTGACGTCCGGGATCTCATCCGGGACTCCGAACAACATTCGGGTTACCGCATACTAATATCTCTATAACCCTAGCATCACCGAACCTTAAGTGTGTAGACCCTACGGGTTCGGGAAGCATGCAGACATGACCAGACGCTCTCCGGACAATAACCAACAGCGGGATCTGGATACCTATGTTGGTTCCCACATGTTCCACGATGATCTCATCGGATGAACCACGATGTCGAAGATTCGATCAATCCCGTATACAATTCCCTTTGTCTAGCGGTACGAT
Source organism: Triticum urartu (assembly GCF_003073215.2). NCBI lineage: Eukaryota > Viridiplantae > Streptophyta > Magnoliopsida > Poales > Poaceae > Triticum > Triticum urartu. Next base: position 8,691 of record NW_024111511.1, on the reverse strand, counting down.
ACTTGCCTGAGATTCGATCGTCGGTATCCCGATACCTTGTTCAATCTCATTACCAGCAAGTCTCTTTACTCGTTCCGTAACACATCATCCCGTGATCAACTCCTTGATCACATTCACTACCGGAATCGCACCCTATGCCGACGGCCAGGGCCGTCGGCATAGCCCTGAATGGCTGTCGGCACAGGCCTATGCCGACGGCCCCCGTCGGCATAGGGCCGTCGGCAACATATCCGTCGGCGTAGCCAGGAATGCCGTCGGCATACAAAGGCCGTCGGCATATGACTATCCCGACGGTGTCCGTACATCTATGCCGACGGCCACGGCCGTCGGCAACGTTATCGCCTAACGGCGGCCGCCGTCAAGTCTGCCCACGACTGGTCGCCACGTGGCACCCCTATGTCAACGGCCTAGGCATCGGCTTAGTCAAAAACTGTGCCGACGGCTAGACCGTCGGCATAGGTGTGCCACGTGCCGACCAGCCGCTGCTCGTGGACCAGGGCTATGCCGACGGCTGGCCCGTCGTCATAGTTTGAAACTAAGCCGACGGCCAGGCCGTCGGCATAGTCCTTCAAACAGAGATCCCAGTAACTGACACGTGGGCACCTATGACGACGGCCCAGCCGTCGGCACAGTTTTAAACTAAGCCGACGGCTAGGCCGTCGGCATAGGTGCCCACGTGTCAGCTACTGGGAGCTCACGCTAGCCCTATGCCAACGGCCTAGCCGTCGGCATAGTTTGCTTTTGCTTTTTTTTTCTTTTTTCTGTTTGTTTTCAAATCAATTCAATTCAAATAGCAGCACATATCAGCAGATATATATATGATGGGATAGACATATAAAACACAACGGGATATCATCCGGCACCATCACAACAATATATGCATAAGCATCATCACACACAAGTCTCTAAATGAACATCATCACAACCAACATAAGCAAAAGCATATAGAGAAGCACACAAGTCATCTAAATGATCATCACCACACACAAGTGATCTCAAGCATCATCACCACACAAGGATCATCAAGCACCGCGGAGGTCGTCACCGCCAAGACGGCCAAAGCCCAGGTCGTCACTGCTAGCGGCAGCGCTACCGCCAAGACCGCCTCCGCCTCCACCTCCTCCTCCGCCTCCGTGGATCGGAGTGGTCGGGCTCCGTGTCTCCGGAGTGCTGCGAAGACCACCGCCAACGGTAGATCCACCTGTTCCCTGCATGTTGAAAAGACATATGCACGGGATCTATGACTGTGTTGAAAGGCATGACATGCTTTGGGTGAATAGATTGGGGATGAACTAACCGGCGAGGGGCCAGCGTTCTGTGCCACAAACTCCTCAAAGCTCATCACCACTGGTTGTGCTGGAGGGCATTGTGCTGTAGGGAACTGAGGACACCTACCGGCCGCCATATCCTGAAAAGCCTGCTGCATCTGGCTATCCCTCTGCACTTGGTGTTCATAAAGCCTCTGATGCCACGCCATGGTCTCCTGGCGTGTGTACTCCATGTAGGCCTACGGTATGACATGATGGAACTCATAAAACTACTAAATGCGGAAAATGAAGTGAGAAATGAAGATAAGAGGGAAAATACTTACAGATTGTTGCTCTTGAAAGAGGGACTGTGTACTAGTCACTGGCTGGCTCGTGCGCTGGCTCAGGCTCGGGTCGATCCGACGAAGCTGTGTGTAGGAGATACTAGGAGTGATCACAGCATCGAGAACCGCGTCCCGACCGTGCTCCTTGGGCCCCATCCTCACCACCGCCATGTCGTCCAGAGGCGCCGCAATGGGGTCAGGTGTGTCAGGATGTAACTCCAGATACGCTTCGGAGTAGGCCTTCTTCCTCCCCACGGTCTTCTTGCCATAGTACTTGGGCTCGCCAGGCTTGGGGTCCTTCCGCGTATGGGCGATCTCCCACGCCTGCATGTGTGAGAGCGGCCGCTTCAGTTTCTCCTCCTGCACCACCAAACAGAGGTTAGTCATACATAAGAAAGTGATGATAAATAGAAGAAGAAGAATGTTTAATGGGGTTAGTCATACATTAACTGCCTTGTGGAGATAGTGGTTTCGGTTTCCCTGAGCATGTACTCCCTTCGTCCCTCGGTTAGCCTTATTTTGGGTTCTCATAGCCGCCCAGGCTCCAGCCTCATCACACCAAGGATCCACCAATGCCGCCCAGGACTCGTCTTTTCCATAACACCAATTTGGACACACCTAAATAATAAAAGCATAATGGCATGTAGGTGTGTCCAAATTGGTGTTATGGAAGCATAAAGCATAAAGCATAATGTACCACAAGGTAATGAAAGGATAATGAAAAATCTTTATACTTACCACCAAGAACTCGGGCTTCTCCAAGGTAATGCCCATCCTCCGCACTTCTTCCTTGGTCATGTTCACACCAAGATAGTCGTGGTAGTATGTGGAGATGGCCACATAGCGCACCTCGTACTGCATCTGGCGGGCCTTCTTCTTGCATTGGCGCAGCACGATCTGGTACGCTCTAGCCCTGTGCTCCGGAAGAACTCGATAGAATTTCTACAATCATGCATGAAACAAGAATGGGAGAAGCCATGAGTTAAATCATTCATGAAACTAGAATGGACTTGTTCTTCTGAAGAGAACTCACCCAGAAAGTAGTGATCACGGCCTTGGCATGGGTCTCATGGTCCGCGTGGTGGGCCGCTTCCCAGTGGTCCCAGCTTGTGGCCAAAACCCGATGGTCCGACTGCCTGACTGGATCAGGACAGTACAACCCCGGCCAATATAACTTCAGCAAGACAGTGATGAGGCCGTTGGGAATACGGACCCCTTTAGAATATATCCAGTTGCTGCAAAAGAATGAACTATTAGCATGTGACAAGAAAAATAAATAACAACCGGAATAAGCATGTGACAAGCAACATAATGAACCACTTACTCTTTTCCCGTGGGCTCAATGAGCCACTTCTGCTCCTCAATAGAAGGAACCTGCTTTGGTAGCTTTGCGTTGCCACGCAGCCACCCCTTCGTGTCAACCCCCTTCCCGTCACCACCATCATCCCCGCCACCACCCTCCTCCTCGCCTGCCTCCCCCTCCCCAACCTCCGCCCCAACCTCCTCCTCCTCCTCGCCTGCCTCCTCCTCCACCTCCTCCTCCTCCTCCTCCTCCTCCCTAGAGTGTACCTCACTAGAGGAGGGCCTCGAAGACAACACCCCTAAGTCGTTGAGGGTGCGCTATTTCTGGCCGCGACCCCCTGTAGTGGCTCTTCCCCCAGCACCTCGTCCTCTAGAGGCTCTCCCCCCGCCCCCTCCTCCTCTAGGGGCACCTCTCCCTCGACCTCCCTGTGAGGACTCATCGTCAAGTAGCCGAGGGGGAGGATTACGTGCTCGACCACTCCGACTAGGCAGGCCGACGACCTTGCGTAGGAAACCCACGCCGTCGGCCTTCCCCTTGCCCATGTTCCACGAACCTGCATTGAAAAGAGAAAAAGCAATTAGTAAATTAATGAAATGAAGGAAAAGGCATGATAATAAACACATTAATAAAAATGCATAAAAAGGCATATTCCTAAACTATAGAAAAAAATACTTGAAACGTACATCTGCTAGAACCCATATGAATCATCACTGTTGTAACCTCTTTCTCGGTCCGTCTCATCATCACTATCAATCATATCATCTTCGTTGTCCGACGGAGGTGGAGGCTCTTCCTCGTCGTCAGCGTCTTCGTTTAACTTTTCTAGCATAAGTATGTCATTTTCATTGACAATGGTCTCACCATCATTCCGTGCATCGTCGACGTTTGGGTCCACATCATCATCACCCAATGGTCTAGCGTCATCGTTTCTAACCACATCATCATCATCATCATCATCATCATCAGGTTGCTCTTGATAGAACACTCCCTCGTATGTCATGGGGTTAATGTTGTAGTAATCGTCTTCATTCGGGTCTGGTAGCTTACCATGTGGCGACACCTTGAACACAACTTCCCAACCCTTTAGATACACTTTCTGGCATGGGTAAGGCAGATAATATACTTGTGTAGCTTGGGTAGCCGCAATGAAGAGATCGGCTCCGGCATAGACGGTTGATGGTTTAACTTCGACCAAACCAATGGAAGGCGTATGTTTTACCCCCTCCCGCGGATCGAACCATCAGCATTTGAACACAGGCAGACTTAGGGTCTCACGCCCCTGGCGGAATTTAACCTCGTATATATTTTGTACCCTTCCGTAGTAGTCTACTGAATTTTGACCGGGGGTGTACACTCCAGTATTTATAGTTTTGGGATCGGGGCGGCTGTTTTGGTGCTCCTCTGTATGGAAGCGATACCCATTCACATCATACTTTTTACATGTCATGATGGCAGGGTCAAAACCCATGGAAACCCATCTCAATTCATCATCCATAGATATGTTCGGATCTTTTCCCTACAAGTATAATGGAAATTGTTGCGTGCGTTAGTTCGGTTAACTAATAAATGTTGAAGTAGGTATTTAATAGGGGAGTGTGGAAAATTACTTTGTCCATGAACCAAGCAACAAAATTTTTACGTCCAGGGTTTCCATGACGGAGAAGAGTAAGTTCCTCCGCCTCAGTAGGAGGATTCACTCCCGTCCATTCCTCTTGAACGAAATCACTAAAAAAAGATAAGCAGTGTTAGACCGGGACTAATTGAACATGAAACATGATGATGTGGAAGACATAAAGGAATGGTGTAGTGGTATTACCTCATCCACACTTCCTCAACTTCCTTGATGTTGTGCAAGATATAGAACATGAGGTCCTCCCACTCTTGTCGTGGCATGTTATAAGATTTCGAGGCCCCAGCCCTCCCACCTTGCGCGTTGAATAGATCGAGTCTGGGTTGATACTTGGGCTCTTCTATATTGTATCGAGGCACCTTGTTATGCAGATGGGGAACGTGGTCTGGATAGTATGATGTCCTGAGGTCTGACACCTCCTCTAGGATAACTACCTCAGCTATGGAAGCTTCAATCTTAGCTTTGTTTCCACATTTCCGTCGGAGATGCTTGTTCTGCCTCTCAGGGCCGTACTGCCAGCGATTTTGCATAGGGCCCCCCAACAATACCTCGTTCGCGAGGTGCAGAATGAGATGTGTCATCGGAGTAAAGAAGCCTGGCGGAAAGATCTTCTCTAGCTTGACTATCAACTCCAGTGCCTTGTTATGCAATTTTTCAATGACCTCTTTACTTACTTCTTTAGCACAGAGTGTGCGAAAGAAATGGCTAAGCTCGGCAAGCACTCGCCAGACATGCTCGGGGACATAGCCTCGAACCATCATCGGCATTATCCTCTCAATCCATACATGGTAGTCATGACTCTTCAGGCCGGTCACTTTGCCTGTTGAAAGATTGACTCCCTTACTTATATTCGATGCATAACCATCGGTGAACTTCAAAATTTGTTTCAGCCAGATAAGTACTTCTTTTTTCTCTGGCGGTTTAAGGACAAAGTCAGCATCTGGCTTGAACCAGTTTTTTCGACCGCCTGTGGGAGGCTTCATGTTCAGGCGTGGTCTATCACAAATTCTCTGTTGATCGGCTCTAGCTTTTACGTTATCCTTCGTCTTATCAGGAATGTTGAGGATCGTGTGGAAAAGGGACTCTGCCACATTCTTTTCGGTGTGCATCACATCAATATTGTAAGGAAGTTTGAGGTCCTTGAAATATGGAAGCTGCGAGAAGGGGGTAATGTGCGTCCAGTTGTGCGTCTCACCATATCCCTCGAAGCCTTTGGCTTTGGCTTTGCCTTTGCCTTTGACTTTAGGCTTGAGAGCTTTTAGCTGAGCAAGAACATCTGCCCCCGAAAATGTTGGAATCTCGGTTACTTCATGAACAACCCGGCCTTTCGTGAAGTTCTTCTTGTCTTCCCTGTCTGGATGGTCTGGAGGGAGGAACTGTCGATGCAGGTTAAAGGCTACATACTTGCCACCCTTACTCAGCCAAATCATTCGCAGAGCCTGCATGCACACTGGGCATGGCATCTTACCACTTGTACACCATCCGCAGAATAGAGCATAGCTGGGAAAGTCATGCATGCAATAGTGCAACCAAACTTTCATCAAGAAATTTCTCTGCAGATCCTGGTCGTATGTCAACCTCGGAAAGTACCAAGAATGGTGCAAAGCATCCACAAGCGGCTGCATAAACACACCCAATTGCTTCCCCGGGTAGTCAGGCCCCGGAATGATGAGCGACAAGAACATGGTCTTCCATTGCATTAGGGCACCGGGAGGAAGATTGAGCGGAATTACAAACACAGGCCAGCAGCTGTATGGATTGGACGACATACCATATGGATTCAACCCATCACCTGATATGGCTATTCTGACATTCCCAGCCTCGGCTGCTTCCTCGGGGTATTCTTCATCGAATGACTTCCATGCTTCCCCTCCCGATGGATGTATGATTTTTTTTTGGATTGTACCTTATACCTTCCTTGTGCCACTTCATCATTTTGGCAGACTCCTTCGTGATGAAAAGGCGCTGCAGTCTTTTTATAAAATCAAGATAGCGAAGAACCTTAACGGGGATGGTTAGCTGCTTTTTCTCACCATCCTCACCGACCACCTCAATGTACCGAGACGAACCGCACTTCCTAAAGTACTTGTCATCCGCATACTCGTGCCTAAACAAAAGGCAATTCTTCGGGCAAACATCTATTTTCTCATAATCCATAGAGAGTGCCTTCATGATTTTCTTTGTATCGTACATGCTTTTCGGCAGTTCATGACCCTCAGGGAGGCTGTTAGCCCATACTCCCAGGAATGCTTCGAAGCATTTCTGGCTACAGCCGTACTCAGCCTTGACTGCAATCAGTTGCGAGATGGCATCCAGCTGAGATATTTTCGCACCCGCATAAAGAGGTTTCTTCGACGAGGCCAAGACCTCCAAGAAGGCCTTTGCGGTTGCCTCCGGCTCCTCCGGTTCATTCTCTGAAGGTGTCGCATTTGCCGTTTCTGCAACAATGACATCATCTAGCATGTCCCTGACCCCGTCGTCCTCATATCCATCGATGCGTTGTCGCATCACCTCCTCTCTACCACGGTCCTGCTCGGCTATGTTTATTGGCGGCATGTCAAAGTTTGGCATATATCTGTGCGTGCGAAGGTGCTCACTCATGTCCGTCTGATTTCTACGGTGACGTCTGGCACATCTCGCACAGGGGCATGGTGGGATAATTCTCATTGGATGATGGAATATCTCCTTCAAATACACATCGGTTTTCGTGATCCACTCTAATGTTACTCGATTTCGACGGATAAAACCAATGTACATCCACTGATTATCTGCCATCCTCTGCTTTTTTGCAACCCACACAACATAATTAAGGATTCACTTAAATTAATCACATCAAATTTTTAGTTTCTACCGCGTTTAATCCACCTACATCTCTAATAGGTAAAGACGGGTCCTAATCCCACCCGAGGATGTGTAGATTGAGTACGTTCTCCATTCTACCCCGTTCCGAGACAAAATTTCGGCAGCACCTCCCCGCTGTTCTCCAGATACACGTCTCGGCAAATAGCCGAGAGAATGTGCTCCGGAGAACAATGGGGAGGCGCCGCCGAAATCCTGTCTCGGAACGGGGTAGAACATGGAGAACATACCCAATCTACACATCCTCGGGCTGTCCGTGGAAAACGCTGGACAATCCGAAAGAGCTACGGTGATAAATATGCAATTGAATGCATATTTATCCATGCAACCCTTTCGGACGGGAGACGCCTAGGTTACGTCAGTTGACTTGAGAATGAAATCTAGTGATATGAAAAAATGGAGGAGATGGACTTGTAGCTCACCCTCGGCTGTAGAGGAAGTAGTCGAACAATAGAGGGATGCTCAGGGGGACCAACGCGTCAGACAACGGTCACTCTGATGAAATGCGACACCACAACGCCTGCAAATTCCACCGAAAGAACAACTTAGATCATCACATCTCAGTAAAGTGTCAAACTTTTTTCTTCTATTTTTTTTAGCAAGATCATCATGAGTATCATTTTTTAGCAAGATCATCACATCTTAGTAAGGCTCAAAATTTTGTCTTCAATTATTTTATCAAGATCATTATGAGTATCAAAAAAATAACAAGATCATCACATCTTAGTCAAGTGTCAAATTTTGTCCAACATCCATCCATCCATTCATCTATCATTAACTTTACCAACATACATTCGTCAACATGACCTAACATTAAATATATGACAAACAAAGTTTCTAAAAAAATTCACCGACATTCCATCCATCCACCATCTATGATTCTAACAACATCCATGAATCCATCTAAGAAAAATTTATCCATACATCCATCCACCTAAAAATAGTAGCAAGAAGAAGAAAAAACATACAAAAAATCTATTTATCTAACTATCTATCCATCCATTCATCTAGCAGCACAGCAGCGGCAGGGGAGCAACGGCAGCAGCGGGGGGAGCGGCAGGATGACGGGGGAGCTCACCGAGGGGGCAGGGGACGTTGTGGCGGAGGTGGTGTCGGAGGGGCCGGCAACGGGTGGCGGAGCGTGGGCGGCTGGGGGCTCCCCGGTGCTCACCAGCAGCACAGGAGGGCCGGGAAGGGGGCGTCGGACCGCCGTCGCAGCCGGGGACGAGGCGGCCGCAACCGGGGATGAGCCGCCGGGGACGGGCCGGCCCGGCGGCGTCGACAGCGGTCTTGGGGCGGCGCGGGCAC
>NW_024111510.1:0-34139 GCF_003073215.2 Triticum urartu | reverse complement strand
AAAAAAATCTTTGAGATGTAGTTATATTACTACATCTACTAGTTAGGAAAATTAAAAAACTTAAATTTGGACATGTTTTGCAAAAAAGTGTTATGAAAAAGTAAAACGGTATAACTTTTGCATATGATGTCGGTAAAAAATGTATAATATATCAAAATGTTCAGCACGAAAATCCGCATCCAATTTTGACTGCCGTAGGCCTATTTGCAAATTTTTGGAATCCTCAAATTCTTAAAGTAAAAAATGATATGCTCAAATTTCAGTTTTTTTTGAATTTTAGTTAAATCTGGTCAAACTATGGTCAAACTACTTATTCAAGATGTATTAGTGTTACTAAATAATTATTCAAGAATATTAGTGTTACTAAATAATTATTTCAGTTTCTTTGAATTTTGGTTAAATCTGGTCAAAATATGGTCAAACTACTTATTTAAGAAATATTAGTGTTACTAAATAATTATTGTTTTTTAGAATAATAATTTCAAACTCAAACAGCAAAATGTGTGACTTCATGCTCAAGCTAAACTCCTGAGGGTTAATAGGATTGTGTCAGGAAAACAAGAAGTGGAGACTTTGAAACAAGGGGGAATAGAACGCGGAAGTTAAGCGTGCTCAGGCAGGAGTAGTGAGAGGATGGGTGACCGGCCGGGAAGTTAGATGATTTGGAATGATGAGGGGTGATTAGAGATTAGAGGTTAAATTGAGCAGTGATGAGGGGTGATTAGAGATTAAATTGTAAAATAATTCAGAAATTTGAAAATCAGGATTTAAAAAAAATCATTTTTTTTATAAAATTACCTTTAGTCCCGGTGGGTGTTAGCAACAGGGACTAAAGGTGGAGCTTCAGACAACGGCCACGTGGAGGTCCTTTAGTCCCGGTTCGTATAAGAACCGAGACTAAAGGGGGGACCTTTAGTACCGACCCTTTAGTCCCGGTTCCAGAACCGGGACTAAAGGCCCTCTGGAACTGGGACAAATGACCCGTTTTATACTAGTGAGAAGATTGGGCTCCTCTAAAAGCAGATATCACATGTAGGTATATAATACAGTTGGCACCAAATTATCATATGTAACATGTGCATGTCTGAATAAATGAATGATTCCCAATTGTCAAGGTTCGTGATAAATTTATCTAGTTATTAGCACAATAATATCAAGTAGTTTCAATACCATGCTATAGGAGAAATCTTGAACAATGTGAGGGCACATACAGAGTGAACCACAATAAGAGTGTAAGATATCAAATTTTAACAAGCTTTCAATTATTGTGAGGTATATTTGGCAGTAAAGATCAATTGAGGAACTCCAACGCATGCGGAAAACTATAGAACAATAACACTTTTATTATTGACAATACTAAGTGCATAAAATGCATTAGTGTTATCTTATTACATATAGATATAGTGTCAGCAGTTTAAGAAAAATATCGTATCTAAAGTCAACATCAAATGTTGCTCAACCGTTCAATACATCTGGGAAGTTGCCAGATGAAAACAAACCTCATGCAATTCATCAACAAATATTTGATACAATGATATTTCCAGTTCAAGGCATTCCATAATGGTGTGTTTTCTTTACGGTCATAATGATCTCTTATTCTGGTATTTATTTTCTTGGATATTGTGATCTCCCATCACATGGACTATTCTCTCTTCGTTCACCTTGGTCTCACAAAATATACGGAAGGACTATATGATTTATTACCTTTCCAGTTCGTGTAAATGCATGTTCATGGTCAAGGACAAACCCTTTTTCATTGCTTGTGCATGAGAAAAAGTTCCCCGGTATCCTCTCTCCATGTTCCCATATTAGCAATAGTTGTTCCATGGCCCACCATCATTCACTGATACACTGTGATGCACCATGCAGATATGTGCGTGTTTCATTCATTTCGGCATTCCACTCAGAAGATTCAACACAGTTTACACTCTAGCGTACTTCCTAAGATGCCCGTATATATCTCACAAGTTCAAGCATTTTTTTCTAGATTTTTTAGAATCATACTATGTTCAGAGTGAGGTAGGAATAAGAAGAAATAGTTTACGAGCGGTGAGACTGGGAACACGGAGGAAACCCCGAGCTATCGGTCTACACCTCTGTAACAGGAGGTGGATATTTGTCTCGGTGTTTCCCCATGCCTCCCATTCCTAGCTATTGTTCTTAGGTTCTCCTTCCCCTTACTTTTACCTCACAAAACTGAGGTCATGCTGAAAGCTTAATAAATTTTTATATGTAAAGTTTGGACCATGAGGTCTTGAGAGAGAGTGGGGAAAATGAAGCCATGAGTATCTCAGAGCGATGGGTGTGGGAACATGGAGGAAAGCCTATACTTTTTGGCCTCTAAACTTAGGGGCCAAAATTCTTTTGTGTTTTCCTGATGCCTCCCATGCCTATTGTCCTTAGGTATTCCTCCCCTTTCCCTATTTTCTTGCGCAATTATCAAAAAAATGTGCACATGTGGGTTTAGATGATGGGGTTGTGAAGGCAAGTCAGGAAGAGGAAGAAAATGAGCATCTGGAAGCATTGGGAATGGAAACATGGAGGATGGCCTAAACTAGTGTGTCCCACTACAACTAGGGTCCAACATTTGTTTCCGAATTTTCCATATGCCTCCCATGCCTATTGTTCTTAGGTGCTCCTTCCTTTCCCTTATGATCTGCAAAACTATTGTGAAAGGAATGACAATAGACATCTTCATGACTTCAATTCCAGTTTATTGGTTTTTCTTGTGTTTTAGTTCTATTGTTTTGTTCCTTTCACTATTTGTTTGGACAACTTATGTTTTTCCTGTTTTAATGGGGATTTTTTTGTATTCTCGATGTCGCCTTAACATCTTCCTTTAATAAAAACAACTATTTTGGCATGTGTTCAAGGAAAAGGACATGTATCATACAGTTCATGGGCTTCAGAGTTACTTATATGCTTGGTGTCATCTAATTTCTACAAATAACTTGACTATTATGATTTTACATAATTTAAGACAAGTTATAAACATGCATGAACAATTCGGTGGCACATAAACAAGCTACCACAGAAACGGGGACGACCAATTTTAACTATAGATGACAAACAAGAACAACTGAAGAGGGAAATTCACAATATATAATCAATTCGATTCACCACTTCCACGTGTTTAGTCGCTACCCGCGGTACAATTGACCTGGCCTCACTGAAGTGGTTTCTCCTTCGTGTGGAGTGGGAGAGTGAGGAGGAATGGATTCTACTCCACTCTCCCACTACCTGATCACAACCCTCGTCTCTGGCGAAGTCATTGTTTTTGGTGGCGGCCCCATGAGTGTCTTCTCGGGGGTTGGTGGCAGTTTGAGGTATGAAAACAACATGGGGGCAGGGGTGTAGGTCAAGACGTGGGATCTGCAGACATGGGGTGCTGCTGGAGCTGGCATTCAACAATATGGCGGCATGCCAGCTTGTACAGATCTGCAGCTGGCCCTGTTGTTTCCCTTTGAGTTTGTCTCCAACCACAACCGCCTCAGGCTCTTCCCCTTCATCCTCCTGTAAGTTCCTCTCGCTCCTATGCTTGTGCCCCCTGTCACTATTGTCCATGTGCTCTCACTAGTACTATTTGATTTTTTCCATGTCTTAATCATGTGGGGATTAACTTAACCATCGCCTCTAAGCCTCAATGCATAAAATAATTAGTGTCCAACGGCAGAATGGATTGCTGAGCTCTGCATGTAAAGGATCCATCTATAATCTAGCTTCTAGTAAAGCATCAGTTGTCTGCCAGTCATTTTCTTTTGCTATTACAATTTATCAGTAGGTGCTATATTTTCTATGATGAACTTGATAGTTGATGCAGCCGCATTATCACTAATGCACTATGGACTTGCAAATGGCAATGTTGTGAATATATGCAATTTGGACTTGGATCAAGGGGATGTTTGTCGATACATTTGTTACTCATCAGTTGCATGAGATTGGCTTACTTGGTTTGATATTTACGATTATATATTGCCAATTTTATGGCCTTGTGTTCATTACATTGTAGGTTGCCCTTTCTAGTCTCCCTCCAGAATGCATCATTTTCACTCACTCATGTTTATTACATTGCTGAACTCTGCATGTGAAGAATTTTTTTTAAATCCGCAAACATATTTTAAAATTCTTGATGATTTTTTAAGTTCAGAACATTTTTTGGATCCATGAAAATTTTCACTTTTTTATTCATGGACACTTTAACGTCGCAAAAAATTAAAAAATTCTTTAAAATATTCAAATTAATGATTTTTTTAAAATTTGTGAACATTTTCCAACTTCATGAGCATTTCTTCAATCCAATCATTTTTAAATATATTCTAAAATGTATGTGATTTTTTTTAATAATATGTTAGGATACGTAAAGGAAAAATGAACGGCATAGGTTGATGAATCATGGGCAAGCATCGAAAGTGGGCTGGTCCAACACAAGGGTGAGCGACAAATGTGTGTAGGCGATGCCAAGTTAGTGCTTGCTAGAAGAGATACCTAGCAGCGCCCAACTCCATAGGGTATGTTCGGAAAATTAGCTCATTTAGGGTTAGATACCAGGCTTCACTCCAACTCTAAGCTCATTTCAACCATTAGAAGGGCTCCAATATGGAAAGCAAATTGCGTCTGTGTTATTGCAATTAAGATCGGATTATTCAAACTACTACTTTTAACATAGACAAGAGGCCAGCCACTCAGCTAAATATTAATCTTGAGGCAAACTGATAATTAACCTTGAGAGAACCCAAGAATTGTTGAGCCGTCTATATCAGTGCTTTTGAAATAGAGAATTGACTCATCTAACAAAATGAAGAGCAGAGTGAGCTACAGTGTAACAAACAAATATCTACTACATCTAGCCTTGTACTATGGTTGGTAACAATATCATCATTGTACCATATATGCAACTGAAGTCAATGGACACCTTGTTGAAAACTATAGAGGTTCGAAAATTAGTTCACATATATATTAGCACACAAAAATGATCATGTGGTAAACCATCAGAATTTTCGAGAAATAGTGTGTGCATTGAAGCACACCTACAACAAACTGTAACTAGGATTTCAATAGGGAAAAAGGTAACTAGTTTCAAATAATTTTTGAAGTATTTTTGATGGTGAAGATTGCTCGAAATACTTTATCATACGAAAACTATGTGATAATACCACTTTCTCACTGCCAAGTGCATATATTAAAAAAATAAAACTATGTGTGCATACCACTTTATCACCGCCAAGTGCATACATTACAAACATAATTTAATAGTACAATTTTACTACTTCTTGATCTAGTATCCAATAGTTTAAGCATTCTATGCAAAGTAAAGCCAACAATGTACCATGTTCACCTGATCACTAAATGAGGCAAAAATTTGAGAAAAAAGATACTCCATATATTTTTCTACAATTACTTTATTCCTCAACATGTTCGTTGCTTCAACGCATACCTTAGTGTATGAAAATTTTGGGTTATCTTTTGTAAATTCAAACACACCTTAATTCAAATAGGTCACTCAAAATATGAGAAAATAACATATCAAAAAATTACTTCCACCATTCCATAATTCTTTAGTTCAAATTTGAACTAAAACAATGACAAGTTCTTTGGAATGGACGGAGTAGCTAATAACTCAATTATTGATCTAGGAATAGCATATGCAAGATTTCATACATGTTAATGAATAAAAAACATCTAGTACTTACTTTTCATATTGTAAAAAGTGGAAGATCAACTGAACCTTGAAAGTTGAAACTGCCTTTTGTTCAATGGAACAAAAAATCATGGAAGCAAAAAAGATCAATTAACCCACAAAGTCATGTATTTTTCTTCCACCAAGGATATTGTACAAGAAAAAACGAAAATGGAATAAACTTCAGCCTCTAATTTTAGAACTAAATTTTTATGCTTTCCTCTACTCTCGTGGTTACTCTGGTCTACTTGTAGACCCTCTAATTTCTATGTTCCCGATTCACCCTGAAAGATATATTTATCCAACCATATCATTGGATATCTTTTGTTTTCTCCAAAATCAATATTGTGCAAGTCAAAAGGAAGAGGAAGGGAGCATCGGAGAACAACATGCATGGGAGGCATCGGGAAAAAGGGAAATAAATCTCAGCCCCTATTTCTAGAGGTAGAAGTTCTCGCTTTCCTCCATGTTCCCATGACCACCACTCTCAGACCCTCTTTTCTTCCTCTTCCCAACTCACTTTCACTACTTTATCAACTGAAACATCCTATCCTATGCATTTGTATACTTTCCACCTTCTCCTGTCAAAATATTTGGGCAAGCCAGAAGAAAGAGGAAGGAGTACCTAAGATCTATAGGAATAGGAGGCATCAGGAAAACATAAAGCAAATTTCTACCTCCGATACTAGAGGAGAAAGTGAGCTCTAGATTTCCTCCACGATCCTATTCACATGCTCTTAGAGACTATCTTTTCCTCTTTTCCCCTTAGCCCTTGGACTACACACCTTTAATAATAGAAATGTCATACTATTGAACAAGGACAGAGTGTTCTACAGTATATTTTTGCCTCTATTGCATTGCTCTATGCTCCACAGATACTCTGCATGTACAACAACTAAATAAATGCACCTACTGCATGGTACACCATAGAGCATAGGAGTCAATGGTAGTTTGGACACATAACATTCAATGTAGGATAGTCTAACCATGGGTTTGTGACTTCATAAAACGCAACCTTTTTATTTGTGGATTATAAGAAGGCCAAGGAAAGGGAGCCACTCTCTCGGATTCTTGTTAGGAGTGAGCGCTGAGAGTTGAAAACATTACACATCACATGTGTGCACAAAATTTCCAAAAAAATCACATTTCACCGCCTAGTTGATAAGGAACGTTCAACTAACAAGTCTCATGGATTTTCAGTCTAATCACAAACTGGCACAGTTACTTTATATTGTTATGTTCCTATTGAAAACCAGCATATCACCATGAATCCTACTCCTGACATTTCGAGGCATTTGATGATATATAGTAGATGCCACATGCTTTAAGGTTGGTCACACTGGCTACATAATTAATACACATGGTACCATAGCTATTGCCACCAACATTAGCATGGAAGACATGTCTCACATTGCTAAGAAGTGGTTTGCAAGTTGCATCTCCCAGTTACTTTAATGTTGAGTACTGCCATCTCTATAATAATAAGAACACAAAATGTAGCATACAAAAACCTTTTGGGTCATATATGGATGCTAGAAGATACACCTGGTATGCCATAATTTTGTAATATTGTTTGTAAATGGTATATCTCTCCTCATTGACCCCAAGGTCAAAATTTCTTTTACTCGTTCCGAAGTAGCACTCGTTACAACTAATTTGGCTTATTGCCCACCTAAAATAGCATATTCATGGTTCTAACTAATTTACAAACTCACACCCATGAAGGACTAATTCCGAAGGTTCTAGATATAGAGAATGCCTCCAAATTTAAAATATTTGTTTGGTGTATAGTGTTACTGCAAGATTCAGTTGAGTTCTTATTGCTTTATCTACGTTGTTATCCGTCTAAGATATGTATGGTGTGTAATGTTAATGTAAGATTCATTTGAATTCTTAGTGCTATATTTATCTTCTATTTCTAGTGATGAGCTCAAAAGGAATGAAGACATGTAATGATGATCCTAGAACATAACATGCTCAATTTGGTCACTAAACAATGCTATTTGCGAAGAGTGTACAACTTCTATGATGATGTTGGTTTCCAATATTTCAAAATTTCGATTTATATATAATTTGTGCAAGGAGGACTCATGTGTAACTTATTACTTTTCTATTTTACATTCCCCACATGCCTCGTGTAACATGAGATTAATCATGATCACAGGCCACATGCCCCACAAGCATGGATGGAGATAATGAGTTCCTGACATGGTCCATGAGTTATGACAGCTGGTGCAACCATAACCAAGAGAGAGAACTACAATGTTAGGTGAACCACTAAAAATGTAGTTAACTGTTGGGGAACGTAGTAATTTCAAAATTTTCCTACGCACACGCAAGATCGTGGTGATGCATAGCAACGAGAGGGGAGAGTGTTGTCTACGTACCCTCGTAGACCGAAGCGGAAGCATTGACACAACGTAGAGGAAGTAGTCGTACGTCTTCCCGGTCCAACCGATCCAAGCACCGTTACTCCGGCACCTCCGAGTTCTTGGCACACGTTCAGCTCGATGACGCTCCCCCGGCTCCGATCCAGCAAAGCTTCGGGGAGGATTTCCGTCAGCATGACGGCATGGTGACGATCTTGATGTTCAACCGTCGCAGGGCTTCGCCTAAGCACTGCTACAATATGACCGAGGTGGAATATGGTGGAAGGGGGCACCGCACACGGCTAAGGAACGATCACGAAGATCAACTTGTGTGTTCATGGGGTGCCCCTTGCCTCAGTATATAAAGGATGGAGGAGGAGGAGGCCGGCCAAGGCTTGCTGCGGCCAGGATGTGGAGTCCTACTAGGACTCCAAGTCCTAGTAGGAGTCCACCAAGAGGGGAGGAAGGGAGAAGGAAGTGGAGGAGAAGGAAAGGTGGCTGGCCCCCTTTTCCCTAGTCCAATTCGGACCAGAGGGGAGGGGGGGGCGTAGCAGCCCCTTGGCCCTTTCTCCTCTTCCCACTAAAGCCCATCAAGGCCCATTGCTTCTCCCGTAACTACCCGGTACTCCGAAAAATACCCGAATCACTCGGAACCTTTCCGATGTCCGAATATAGTCGTCCAATATATCGATCTTTATGTCTCGACCATTTCGAGACTCCTCGTCATGTCCCCGATCTCATCCGGGACTCCAAACTCCTTCGGTACATCAAAACTCATAAACTCATAATATAACTGTCATCGAAACCTTAAGCGTGCGGACCCTACGGTTCGAAGACAATGTAGACATGACCGAGACACGTCTCCGGTCAATAACCAATATCGGGACCTGGATGCCCATATTGGCTCCTACATATTCTACTAAGATCTTTATCGGTCAGACCGCATAACAACATACGTTGTTCCCTTTGTCATCGGTATGTTACTTGCCCGAGATTCGATCGTCGGTATCCAATACCTAGTTCAATCTCGTTACCGTCAAGTCTCTTTACTCGTTCCGTAATACATCATCTCACAACTAACATATTAGTTGTAATGCTTGCAAGGCTTTATGTGATGTGCATTACCGAGAGGGCCCAGAGATACCTCTCCGACAATCGGAGTGACAAATCCTAATCTCGAAATACGCCAACCCAACATGTACCTTTGGAGACACCTGTAGAGCTCCTTTATAATCACCCAGTTACGTTGTGACGTTTGGTAGCACACAAGGTGTTCCTCCGGCAAACGGGAGTTGCATAATCTCATAGTCATAGGAACATGTATAAGTCATGAAGAAAGCAATAGCAACATACTAAACGATCGGGTGCTAAGCTAATGGAATGGGTCATGTCAATCAGATCATTCACCTAATGATGTGATCCCGTTAATCAAATAACAACTCTTTGTTCATGGTTAGGAAACATAACCATCTTTGATTAACGAGCTAGTCAAGTAGAGGCATACTAGTGACACTCTGTTTTTCTATGTATTCACACATGTATTATGTTTCCGGTTAATACATTTCTAGCATGAATAATAAACATTTATCATGAAATATTTAAATAAATAATAACTTTGTTATTGCCTCTAGGGCATATTTCCTTCAGTCTCCCACTTGCACTAGAGTCAATAATCTAGTTCACATCGCTATGTGGTTAACACCAATAGTTCACATCTTTATGTGATTGGTTCACATCTCCATGTGACTAACACCCAAAGGGTTTACTAGATTCAATAATCTAGTTCACATCGCTCTGTGATTAACACCTAAAGAGTGATCATGTTTTGCTTGTGAGAGAAATTTAGTCAACGGGCCTGCCAAATTCAGATCCATATGTATTTTGCAAAATTCTATGTCTACAATGCTCTGCACGGAGCTACTCTAGCTAATTGCTCCCACTTTCAATATGTATCCAGATTGAGACTTAGAATCATCTGGATCAGTGTCAAAAACTTGCATTGACGTAACCCTTTACGATGAACCTTTTTGTCACGTCCATAATCGAGAAACATATCCTTATTTCACTAAGGATATTCTGACCGTTGTCCAGTAATCTACTCTTAGATCACTATTGTACTCCCTTGCTTAACACAGTGTAGGGTATACAATAGATCTGGTACACAGCATGACATACTTTATAGAACCTATGTCTGAGGCATAGGGAATGACTTTCATTCTCTTTCTATCTTCTGCCGTGGTCGGGCTTTGAGTCTTACTCAACTTCACACCTTGTAATACAGGCAAGAACTCTTTCTTTGACTGCTCCATTTTGAAATACTTCAAAATCTTGTCAAGGTATGTACTCATTGAAAAAACTTATCAAGCGTCTTGATCTATCTCTATAGATCTTGAAGCTCAATATATAAGCAGCTTCTTCGAGGTCTTTCTTTGAAAAAAACTCCTTTCAAACACTCCTTTATGCTTTGCGGAATAATTCTACATTATTTCCGATCAACAATATGTCATTAACATATACTTATCAGAAATGCTGTAGTGCTCCCACTCACTTTCTTGTAAATACAGGCTTCACCGCAAGTCTGTATAAAACTATATGCTTTGATCAACTCATCAAAGCGTATATTCCAACTCCGAGATGCTTGCACCAGTCCACAGATGGATCGCTGGAGCTTGCACATTTTGTTAGCACCTTTCGGATTGACAAAACCTTTTGGTTGCATCATATACAACTCTTTTTTAACAAATCCATTAAGGAATGCAGTTTTGTTTATCCATTTGCCAGATTTCATAAAATGCGGCAATTACTAACATGATTCGGACATATTCTAGCATAGATACGAGTGAGAAACTCTCATCGTAGTCAACACTTTGAACTTGTCGAAAACCTTTTGCGACAATTCTAGCTTTGTAGATAGTAACACTACTATCAGCGTTCGTCTTCCTCTTGAAGATCCATTTATTCTCAATTGCTTGTCGATCATCGGGCAAGTCAACCAAAGTCCATACTTTGTTCTCATACATGGATCATATCTCAGATTTCATGGCCTCAAGCCATTTATCGGAATCTGGGCTCATCATCGCTTCCTCATAGTTCGTAGGTTCGTCACGGTCAAGTAACATGACCTCCAGAATAGGATTACCATACCACTCTGGTGCGGATCTCACTCTGGTTTACCTACGAGATTCGGTAGTAACTTGATCTGAAGTTTCATGATCATCATCATTAGCTTCCTCACTAATTGGTGTAGGTGTCACAGAAACCGGTTTCTGTGATGTACTACTTTCCAATAAGGGAGCAGGTACAGTTACCTCATCAAGTTCTACTTTCCTCCCACTCACTTCTTTCGAGAGAAACTCCTTCTCCAGAAAGTTTCCGAATTTAGCAAAAAAAAATTCTTGCCTTCGGATCTGTGATAGAAGGTGTACCCAACAATCTCCTTTGGGTATCCTATGAAGACATATTTCTCCGATTTGGGTTTGAGCTTATTAGGATGAAACTTTTTCACATAAGCATTGCAACCTCAAACTTTAAGAACGACAGCTTAGATTTCTTGCCAAACCATAGTTCATGTGGTGTCGTCTCAACGGATTTAGATGGTGCCCTATTTAACGTGAATGCAGCTGTCTCTAATGCATAACCCCAAAACGATAGTGGTAGATCGGTAAGAGACATCATAGATCGCACCATATCTAATAAAGTACGGTTATGACGTTCGGACACACCATTACATTGTGGTGTTCCAGGTGGCATGAGTAGTGAAACTATTTCACATTGTTTTTAACTGAAGGCCAAACTCGTAACTCAAATACTCTTCTCTACGATCAGATCGTAGAAACTTTATTTTCTTGTTACGATGATTTTTCACTTCACTCTGAAATTCTTTGAACTTTTCAAATGTTTCAGACTTATGTTTCATCAAGTAGATATACTCATATCTGCTCAAATCATCTGTGAAGATCAAAAAATAATGATACCTGTCGCGAGCCTCAATATTCATCGGACCACATACATCAGTATGTATGATTTCCAACAAATCTGTTGCTCGCTCCATTGTTTCGAAGAACAGAGTCTTAGTCATCTTGCCGATGAGGCATGGTTCGCAAGCATCAACTGATTCATAATCAAGTGATTGCAAAAGCCCATCAGCATGGAGTTTCTTCATGCGCTTTACACCAATATGACCTAAACGGCAGTGCTACAAATAAGTTGCACTATCATTATTAACTTTGCATCTTTTGGTTTCAATATTATGATTATGTGTATCACTACGATCGAGATCCAACGAACTATTTTCATTGGGTGTGTAACCATATAAGGTTTTATTCATATAAATAGAACAACAATTTATTCTCTTACTTAAATGAATAACCGTATTACAATAAACATGATCAAATCATATTCATGCTCAACGCAAACACCAAATAACACTTATTTAGGTTCAACACTAATCCCGAAATTATAGGGAGTGTGCGATGATGATCATATCAATCTTGGAACCACTTCCAACACACATCGTCACTTCACCCTTAACTAGTCTCTGTTTATACTGCAACTCCCATTTCGAGTTACTAATCTTAGCAACTGAACTAGTATCAAATACTGAGGGTTTGCTATAAACACTAGTAAAGTACACATCAATAACATGTATATCAAATATACTTATGTTCACTTTGCCATCCTTCTTATCCGCCAATCACTTGGGGTAGTTCCGCTTCTAGTGACCAGTCCCTTTGCAGTAGAAGTACTTAGTCTCAGGCTTAGGACCAGACTTGGGCTTCTTCACTTGAGCAGCAACTTGCTTGCTGTTCTTCTTGAAGTTCCCCTTCTTCCCTCTGCCCTTTTCTTGAAACTAGTGGTCTTGTCAACCATCAACACTTGATGTTTTTCTTGATTTCTACCTTCGTTGATTTCAGCATCACGAAGAGCTTGGGAGTTGTTTCTGTTATCCCTTGCATATTATAGTTCATCACGAAGTTCTACTAACTTGGTGATGGTGACTAGAGAATTCTGTCAATCACTATCTTATCTGGAAGATTAACTCCCACTTGATTCAAGCGATTGTAGTACCCAGACAATCTGAGCACATGCTCACTAGTTGAGCGATTCTCCTCCATCTTTTAGCTATAGGACTTGTTAGAGACTTCATATCTCTCAACTCGGGTATTTGCTTGAAATATTAACTTCAAATCCTGGAACATCTCATATGGTCCATGACGTTCAGAACGTCTTCGAAGTCCCGATTCTAAGCCATTAAGCATGGTGCACTAAACTATTAAGTAGTCATCATATTGAGCTAGCCAAACGTTCATAACGTCTGCATCTGCTCCTGCAATAGGTCTGTCACCTAGCGGTGCATCAAGGACATAATTTTTCTGTGCAGCAATGAGGATAAACCTTAGATCACGGATCCAATCTGCATCATTGCTACTAACATCTTTCAACACAATTTTCTCTAGGAACATATCAAAATAATCACAGGGAAGCAACAACGCGAGCTATTGATCTACAGCATAATTTGCAAAATACTACCAGGACTAAGTTCATGATAAATTTAAGTTCAATTTAATCATATTACTTAAGAACTCCCACTTAGATAGACATCCCTCTAATCTTCTAAGTGATCACGTGATCCAAATCAACTAAACCATGTCCGATCATCACGTGAGATGGAGTAGTTTCATTGGTGAACATCATTATGTTGATCATATCTACTATATGATTCACGCTCGACCTTTCGGTCTCCGTGTTCCGAGGCCATATCTGTATATGCTTGGCTCGTCAAGTATAACCTGAGTATTCCGCGTGTGCAACTGTTTTGCACCCGTTGTATTTGAACGTAGAGCCTATCACACCCGATCATCACGTGGTGTCTCAGCACGAAGAACTTTCGCAACGGTGCATACTCAGGGAGAACACTTCTTGATAATTAGTGAGAGATCATCTTATAATGCTACCGTCAATCAAAGCAAGATAAGATGCATAAAAGATAAACATCACATGCAATCAATATAAGTGATATGATATGGCCATCATCATCTTGTGCTTGTGATCTCCATCGTCCAAGCACCGTCGTGATCACCATCGTCACCGGCGCGACACCTTGATCTCCATCGTAGCATCGTTGTCGTCTCGCCAATCTTATGCTTCCACGACTATCGCTACCGCTTAGTGATAAAGTAAAGCACTACAGCGCGATTGCATTGCATACAATAAAGCGACAACCATATGGCTCCTGCCAGTTGCCGATAACTTGGTTACAAAACATGATCATCTCATACAATAAAATTTAGCATCAAAAATACAACGATAGTTTGTCAAGTTGGTGCTGTTTTAACCTTCTCAAGGACCGGGCGTAGCCACACTCGGTTCAACTAAAGTTGGAGAAACTGTCACCCGCTAGCCACCTTTGTGCAAAGCACGTCAGGAGAACCGGTCTCGCGTAAGCGTATGCGTAATGTTGGTCCGGACCGCTTCGTCCAACAATACCGTCGAACCAAAGTATGACATGCTGGTAAGCAGTATGACTTATATGGCCCACAACTCACTTGTGTTCTACTCGTGCATATAACATCAACACATAAAACCAGGCTCTGATACCACTGTTGGGAACGTAGTAATTTCAAAAAAAAAATCCTACGCACACGCAAGATCATGGTGATGCATAGCAACGAGAGGGGAGAGTGTGATCTACGTACCCTTGTAGACCGACAGCGGAAGCGTTAGCACAACGCTGTTGATGTAGTCGTACGTCTTCACGGCCCGACTAATCAAGCACCGAAACTACGGCACCTCCGAGTTCTAGCACACGTTCAGCTCGATGACGATCCCCGGACTCCGATCTAGCAAAGTGTCGGGGAAGAGTTCTGTCAGCACGACGGCGTGGTGACGATCTTGATGTACTACCGTCGCAGGGCTTCGCCTAAGCACCGCTACAATATTATCATGGATTATGGTGGAAGGGGGCACCGCACACGGCTAAGAATATGATCACGTGGATCAACTTGTGTCTAGAGGTGCCCCTGCCCCCGTATATAAAGGATCAAGGGGGGGTGCTGCCGGCCAGGAGGAGGGCGCGCCAGGAGGAGTCCTACTCCCACCGCACTACAAGAAACTTGTTAATGCATGACGGATTTCCCCTGACAGTTTTGAAAACCGTCATGAACAGCCTCGTATAGCCCCGCAGGCCCGTCAAAAGCCGGCCTAAAGCCCTAAACTTTACCCGTATAAAACTTAACCCTAACACACTTCCCCGTCCCCAGTCTCTTCCCCATCGGCCGCCGCCACACCTGGCCTCTCCTCGTCCCCGTACTCCGCCGCCACACCTTGCCTCTTTTCGTCCCCGTCCTCCGTCGCCACGCCTCTGCTTGTCCCTGCCCTCCTCCCCCACCTCCCTGCCTCCAACTGATGACGGCGGCCCGAGATCCATGGCGACGACGGTTGCAGCGGCCCCATCGAAGCGGCGGCCAAACCTAGCCAATGCGGCGCGCCGGCCATGGATCTGACCAGGGGCCTCCCTCCTCTGTCTCCCAGGCCGCGCAACTGCCTCTCCATCCGGAGGTTCGGAGCATCAAGCGTCGGACAAGGAGAGGACGACGACCATGACTTGCGGGAGGCCGAGCTTGACCACGCCGGCGACGACGAGGCCCCGCACAAGGTCCATCCCTACTTCCCCCTCGTCTCCTCTCCTTCATTCCTTCTTTCTCCCATCCCCAATCAATTATTTTTTTGATTTGATTTAGATCAACGGGAGCTCTCCGCCTCTCCAATTCCTTGAGGGACGACCGGGACCCCACGCTCGAGCCCGACAAGCTGGACGAGTTCGACCACCATGATTCCCCACAGAACAAGGTCGACCCTCTCACTCTGTTTTTCTTTTCTTTCCAAGTGATTGCTCTCAAATTTTCTTGGACTGAACCTGATGCAGAAAACGTGGCCACTTCCTTTCCTCATACTCGCATGTTACAGCCAACGACAGAGTAGCACAGGTGGCTATTTCCATCTTCTTTTCTCAGCGTGCGGGCACTAGCAGTGTAGAAATCGTGAGATCTGCTAGTTAGTTAAGCAACTACTAGTTTATTTTAGCGAGTAAACGCCCATGAGATGCTCCTGTTGGTTCCTTGCTACTCTGTGCATGCAGCAAGGATGTAATTGCCAGCGGGGCAGGTGATGATGCTATCTGCCTTTTCGCTAAGTAGAAGAGTAATATCATATCTTATCCTTCCACTAAACATTCAAATCTCATGACTCTTGATTTATCTCTATGGGGTCTACTTAGCTGACCATTTTGTCCAAGTTACATTTGTGGCAAATAGTGGGGTGTGATGTTCCAACATGTATTGCATACTTTAGTAGACAAGACTGTAATTTATTTTAGCGTCAAGGATGATGTTGTTCATACTTGTTTTGTTCAGACTTTCCTGTATTCCGTAGTTCTATATTTTTCTTGCTTCATGAAAGTAGCCATCATATGTTTTGTTGTGATATTGGTTGGTCAATGCCTAATACAGAGTTGTATTTATCGATATACCATATTTGCATTTCGAGGATAAATCGCGATATATAGAACATATTTGTTACTTTACTAGAATTTTGAACTTAGAACAGACACTTGCCAATGGCAATAGTATTTTTGATGCCCAACGCCCTTGCAGCTATTCATATATAAAAAGCTCAACATGCACGTTCCTTCTATTAAGTTTAATTAAATATTTACAATAAAACATGTCTTGCTGTTTATTGTCAAGGGCTAATGTTGTTGTCCGGAAGCAACTCCAGGAACCAGCTTCAAATAGCTCTTGTATTCATCTGGAATTTGATATTTCAGGCACAGGTCTTGTGTAAGTTTCTTGATATTTATTACAGATCCAAAATATGTAAAGTTTCTCTATTGCTTGTCCATGTGGTTCCACTTCAGACTATTCAGAAGCATCTTGTGAGCCAAGTGCTATGTAGTGTTTAGTTTTCGAAACTTCAATTGTTGCATTTAGTTTTCCTGATGTAGTTTTGATCTTTTATTGCCAACTTAAATAAAAGAAAGTGTAGCAATTTATGCTTGCAATTCTTTTGCCATGAAGTTATACTAGATCTACTATCCCAATAATTTTTTGTTTCCTGAATCTACACCAAAGGCCTACATCTAGACACGTTGTAAAAAGAAAACTTTTTCAGCACCTGTACTCTGTTTTACTTATTAGAAACTGGTGTAGGGTTAGATATCTATACTGCCTGAAGCTTAGTCATCTTAAAATAGTTCAGCCATAGTTTGTATCTACACTTGTACCTAGCTGATAATTCTTTTCACTTATCCAGATTTGTCCACATGCTGGTTAACAGGTTTTTTATGCCTTTGTTTAGTATAGGTTCCAAGAAATCAGAGGCTCCTTTTTCAAATCGGATACACAGAGAAATACATGGAGAAATCAGGGGCTCCTTTTTCGGATCGGTTCCAAGAAAATGCAGAGTTATGTAGTAATTTTTGTTTAGAGGCTCCTTTTTCAGATCTGTTCCAAGAAAATGCAAAGTGATGTAGTAATAATGTTTGTAAATACTTCATGAGCTATCTATGTAAATATGTATTTTGGTATTTGAACATTGCCATGATTGTAATAAGTTTGGGCTGTTATGTGAAAATTAAATTTTATTTATGGCTTTGTTTGAATATTAGGCGTGAAATTTATAGATAACAAAAATATCTAACTGTTATCTCCACCTGATGTGGGTTAAGAAGGAAAACGCAAAAACAATTGTCCAGTAGCGTCCACGTAGGATGCCACGTTATTCCAATTGGTCAAGCAAAAAACTTTCCTAGTTGGAATAGGATTCGGGAGGGGGAAAGAGGAGAGAGAGAAGGAAGGGGGGGCGCCGCCCCCTTCTCCTTGTCCTATTCGGACTAGGGGGAGGGGCGCGCGGCCCAGCCCTGGCCACCTCTCCTCTCTTCCACTAAAGCCCACTAAGGCCCATATACCTCCCGGGGGTTCCGGTAACCTCCCGGTACTCCGGTAAAATCCCGATTTCATCCGGAACACTTTCGATATCCAAATATAGGCTTCCAATATAGCAATCTTTATGTCTCGACCATTTCGAGACTCCTCGTCATGTCCGTGATCACATCCGGGACTCCGAACAAACTTCGGTACATCAAAATGCATAAACTCATAATATAACTGTCATCGAAACCTTAAGCGTGCGGACACTACGGGTTAGAGAACAATGTAGACATGACCGAGACACGTCTCCGGTCAATAACTAATAGCGGAACCTGGATGCTCATATTGGCTCCTACATATTCTACGAAGATCTTTATCGGTCAGACCGCATAACAACATACGTTGTTCCCTTTGTCATCGGTATGTTACTTGCCCGAGATTCGATCGTCGGTATCTCAATACCTAGTTCAATCTCGTTACCGGCAAGTCTCTTTACTCGTTTCGTAATACATCATCTCACAACTAACTCATTAGTTGCAATGCTTGCAAGGCTTATGTGATGTGCATTACCGAGAGGGCCCAGAGATACCTCTCCGACAATCGGAGTGACAAATCCTAATCTCGAAATACGCCAACCCAACATGTACCTTTGCAGACACCTGTAGAGCTCCTTTATAATCACCCAGTTACGTTGTGACGTTTGGTAGCACACAGAGTGTTCCTCCGGTAAACGGGAGTTGCATAATCTCATAGTCATATGAACATGTATAAGTCATGAAGAAAGCAATAACAGCATACTAAATGATTGGGTGCTAAGCTAATGGAATGGGTCATGTCAATCACATCATTCTCCTAATGATGTGATCCCATTAATCAAATGACAACACATGTCTATGGTTAGGAAACATAACCATCTTCGATTAACGAGCTAGTCAAGTAGAGGCATACTAGTGACGTTTGGTTTGTCTATGTATTCACACAAGTATTATGTTTCCGGATAATACAATTCTAGCATGAATAATAAACATTTATCATGATATAAGGAAATAAAATAATAACAATATTATTGCCTCTAGGGCATATTTCCTTCAAAGTGTTCCTCCGATAAACGGGAGTTGCATAATCTCATAGGCATAGGAACATGTATAAGTCATGAAGAAAGCAATAGCAACATACTAAACGATCGGGTGCTAAGCTAACGAAATGGGTCAAGTCAATCACATCATTCTCTAATGATGTGACCCCGTTAATCAAATGACAACTCATGTCTATGGCTAGGAAACTTAACCATCTTTGATTCAACGAGTTAGTCAAGTAGAGGCATACTAGTGACACTATGTCTGTCTATGTATTCACACATGTATTATGTTTCCGGTTAATACAATTCTAGCATGAATAATAAACATTTATCATGAAATAAGGAAATAAATAATAACTTTATTATTGCCACTAGGGCATATTTACTTCAGTCTCCCCCTTGCACTAGAGTCAATAATCTAGTTCACATCGCCATGTGATTTAACATCAATAGTTCACATCACCATGCGATTAACACCCATAGTTCACATCGTCATGTGACCAACACCCAAAGGGTTTACTACAGTCAATAATCTAGTTCACATCGCTATGTGATTAATACCCAAAGAGTACTAAGGTGTGATCATGTTTTGCTTGTGAGGGAAGTTTAGTCAACGGGTCTGTCACATTCAGATCCATATGTATTTTGCAATTTTCTATGTCAACAATGCTCTACACGGAGATACTCTAGATAATTGCTCCCACTTTCAATATGTAACCAGATTGAGACTTTGAGTCATCTGGATCAGTGCCAAAACTTGCATCGACATAACCCTTTACGACGAACCTTTTGTCACCTCCATAATCGAGAAACATATCCTTATTCCACTAAGGATAATTTTGACCAATGTCCAGTGATCTACTCCTAGATCACTATTGTACTCCCTTGCCAAACTCAGGGCAGGGTATACAATAGGTCTGGTACACAGCATGGCATACTTTATAGAACCTATGGTTAAGGCATAGGGAATGACTTTCATTCTCTCTCTATCTTCTGCCGTGGTCGGGTTTTGAGTCTTACTCAACTTCACACCTTGTTACACAGGCAAGAACTCCTTCTTTGACTGTTCCATTTTGAACTACTTCAAAATCTTGTCAAGGTATGTACTCATTTGAAAAACTTATCAAGCGTCTTGATCTATCTCTATAGATCTTGATGCTCAATATTTAAGCAGCTTCACCGAGGTCTTTCTTTGAAAAAATCCTTTCAAACACACCTTTATGCTTTGCAGAATAATTCTACATTATCTCCGATCAACAATATTTTCATTCACATATACTTATCAGAAATGTTGTAGTGCTCCCACTCACTTTCTTGTAAATAGAGGCTTCACCGCAAGTCTGTATAAAACTATATGCTTTGATCAACTTATCAAAGCATATATTCCAACTCCGAAATGCTTGCACCAGTCCATAGATGGATCGCTGGAGCTTGCATATTTTTTTAGTACCTTTAGGATTGGCAAAACCTTCTGGTTGCATCATATGCAACTCTTCTTTAATAAATCCATTAAGGAATACAGTTTTGTTTATCCATTTGCCAGATTTCATAAAGTGTGGCAATTGCTAACATGATTCGGACAGACTTAAGCATAGATACGAGTGAGAAACTCTCATCGCAGTCAACACCTTGAACTTGTCGAAAACCTTTTTGCGACAATTCTAGCTTTGTAGATAGTAACACTACTATCGGCGTCCGTCTTCCTATTGAAGATCCATTTAATCCCGATGGCTCACCGATCTTTGGGCAAGTCAATCAAAGTCCATACTTTGTTCTTATACATGGATCTCATCTCAGATTTCATGGCCTCAAGCCATTTTGCGGAATCTGGGCTCATCATCGCTTCCTCATAGTTCGTAGGTTCGTCATGGTCAAGTAACATGACCTCCAGAACAGGATTACCGTACCACTCTGGTGCGGATCTCACTTTGGTTTACCTACGAGGTTCGGTACTAACTTGATCTGAAGTTACATGGTCATCATCATTAGCTTCCTCACTAATTAGTGTAGTAGTCACAGGAACAGATTTCTGTGATGAACTACTTTCCAATTAGGGAGTAGATATAGTTACCTCATCAAGTTCCACTTTCCTCCCACTCACTTCTTTCGAGAGAACCTCCTTCTCTAGAAAGGATCCATTCTCAGCAATGAATATCTTGCCTTCGGATCTGTGATAGAAGGTGTACCCAACTTTTTCATTTGGGTACCCTATGATGATGCACTTCTCCGAT
This sequence comes from Triticum urartu, assembly GCF_003073215.2. NCBI lineage: Eukaryota > Viridiplantae > Streptophyta > Magnoliopsida > Poales > Poaceae > Triticum > Triticum urartu. Next base: position 12,858 of record NW_024111510.1, on the reverse strand, counting down.
TTGGGTTTGAGCTTATCAGGTTGAAACTTTTTCACATAAGCATTTCAACCTCAAATTTAAGAAACAACAGCTTAGGATTCTTGCCAAACCATAGTTCATACGGTGTTGTCTCAACGGATTTAGATAGTGCCCTATTTAACGTGAATGTAGCTGTCTATAATGCATAACCCCAAAACGATAGTGGTAAATTGGTAAGAGACATCATAGATCGCACCATATCTAATAAAGTACGGTTACGACGTTCGAACACACCATTATACCATGGTGTTCCAGGTGGCATGAGTAGTGAAACTATTTCACATTGTTTTAACTGATGGCCAAACTCGTAACTCAAATATTTTACTTTTGCGATCATATCGTAGAAACTTTTATTTTTGTTATGATGATTCTCCACTTCACTCTGAAATTCTTTGAACTTTTCAAATGTTTCAGACTTGTGTTTCATCAAGTAGATATACTCATATCTGCTCAAATCATCTGTGAAGATCAGAAAATAATGATCCCTGCCGCGAGCCTCAACATTCATCGGATCACATACATCAGTATGTATGATTTCCAATAAAACTGTTGCTCGCTCCATTGTTCCGGAGAACGGAGTTTTAGTCATCTTGCCCATGAGGCATGGTTCGCAAGTACCAAGTGATTCATAATCAAGTAGTTCCAAAAGTCCATCAGTATGGAGTTTCTTCATGCGCTTTACACCGATATGACCTAAACGGCACTGCCACAAATAAGTTGCACTATCATTATCAACTCTGCATCTTTTGGCCTCAATATTATGAATATGTGCATCACCACTATCGAGATTTAGAAAAAATAGACAACTCTTCAAGGGTGCATGACCATAAAAGATATTACTCATATAAATAGAACAACCATTATTCTCTGATTTAAATGAATAACCGTCTCGCATCAAACAAGATCCAGATATAATGTTCATGCTCAATGCTGGCACCAAATAACAATTATTTAGATCTAATACTAATCCCGAAGGTAGATGTAGAGGTAGCATGCCGACCGCGATCACATCGACTTTGGAACCATGTCCCACGCGCATCGTCACCTCGTCCTTAGCCAATCTTCGCTTAATCCGTAGCCCCTGTTTCGAGTTGCAAATATTAGCAATAGAACCAGTATCAAATACCCAGGTGCTACTGCGAGCATTAGTAAGGTACACATCAATAACATGTATATCACATATACCTTTGTTCACCTTGCCATCCTTTTTATCCGCCAAATACTTGGGGCAGTTCCGTTTCCAGTGACCAGTCTCCTTTAAGTAGAAGCACTCAGTCTCAGGCATAGGTCCAGACTTGGGTTTCTTCTCCTGAGCAGCAACTTGCTTGCCGTTCTTATTGAAGTTCCCCTTTTTCTTCCCTTTGCCCTTTTTCTTGAAACTGGTGGTCTTATTGACCATCAACATTTGATGCTCCTTCTTGATTTCTACCTCCGCTGCCTTTAGCATTGCGAAGAGCTTGGGAATTGTCTTATCCATCCCTTGCATATTATAGTTCATCAAGAAGCTCTTGTAGCTTGGTGGCAATGATTGGAGAATTCTGTCAATGATGCTATCATCCAGAAGATTAACTCCTAGTTGAATCAAGTGATTGCAGTACCCAGACATCTTAAGTATATGCTCACTGACAGAACTATTCTCCTCCATCTTGCAGCTATAAAACTTATTGGAGACTTCATATCTCTCAATCCGGGCATTTGCTTGAAATATTAACTTGAACTCTTGGAACATCTCATATGCTCCATGATGTTCAAAACGTCGTTGAAGTCCCGGTTCTAAGCCGTAAAGCATGGCACATTGAACTATTGAGTAGTCATCAACTTTGCTCTGCCATACGTTCTTAACGTCGTCAGTTGCATCAGTAGCAGGCCTGGCACTCAGCGGTGCTTCTAGGACGTAATTCTTCTGAGCAGCAATGAGGATAATCCTCAAGTTACGGATCCAGTCCGTGTAACTGCTACCATCATCTTTCAACTTTGCTTTCTCAAGGAACGCACTAAAATTTAATGGAACAATAGCACGGGCCATCTATATACCATCAACATAGACAAGCAAGATACTACCAGGTACTAAGTTCTTGATAAATTTAAGTTCAATTAATCATATTATTTAAGAACTCCCACTTAGATAGATATCCCTCTAATCCTCTAAGTGATCACGTGATCCATATCAACTAAACCATGTCATATCATCACGTGAGATGGAGTAGTTTCAACGGTGAACATCACTATGTTGATCATATCTACTATATGATTCATACTCGACGTTTCGGTCTCCGTGTTCCGGGGCCATATCTGTTATATGCTAGGCTCGTCAAGTTTAACCTGAGTATTCCACGTGTGCAACTGTTTTGCACCTGTTGTATTTGAACGTAGAGCATATCACACCCGATCATCACGTGGTGTCTCAACACGAAGAACTTTTGTAACGGTGCATACTCAGGGAGAACACTTATACTTTGATAATTTAGTGAGGGATCATCTTATAATGCTACCGTCAATCAAAGCAAGATAAGATGCATAAAAGATAAACATCACATGCAATCAATATAAGTGATATGATATGGCCATCATCATCTTGTGCCTGTGATCTCCATCTCCGAAGCACCGTCATGATCACCATCGTCACCGGCGCGACACCTTGATCTCCATCGTAGCATCGTTGTCGTCTCGCCAATTTTATGCTTCCACGACTATCGCTACCGCTTAGTGATAAAGTAAAGCATTACAGCGCGATTGCATTGCATACAATAAAGCGACAACCATATGGCTCCTGCCAGTTGCCGATAACTCGGTTACAAAATATGATTCTCATACAATAAAATTTAGCATCATGGCTTGACCATATCACATCACAACATGCCCTGCAAAAACAAGTTAGACGTCCTCTACTTTGTTGTTGCAAATTTTACGTGGCTGCTACGGGCTTAGCAAGAACCGTTCTTACCTACGCATCAAAACCACAACGATAGTTTGTCAAGTTGGTGTTGTTTTAACCTTCTCAAGGACTGGGCGTAGCCACACTCGGTTCAACTAAAGGTGGAGAAACTGACACCCGCCAGCCACCTATGTGCAAAGCACGTCGGTAGAACCAGTCTCGCGTAAGCGTACGCGTAATGTCGGTCCGGGCCACTTCATTCAACAATACCACCAAACCAAAGTATGACATGCTGATAAGCAGTATGACTTATATCGCCCACAACTCACTTGTGTTCTACTCGTGCATATGACATCTACGCATAAAACCTGGCTCGGATGCCACTGTTGGGTAACGTAGTAATTTCAAAAAAGTTCCTACGCACACGCAAGATCATGGTGATGCATAGCAATGAGAGGGAAGAGTGTTGTCCACGTACCCTCGTAGACCGAAGGCGGAAGCGTTAGCACAACGCGGTTGATGTAGTCATACGTATTCACGATCTGACCATCATGTACCGAACGTACGGCACCTCCGAGTTCAGCACACATTCAGCCCGATGACGTCCCTCGAACTTCGATCCCGCCGAGTGTTGAGGGACAGTTTTGTCAGCATGACAGTGTGGTGATGATGATGATGTTCTACCGACGCAGGGCTTCGCCTAAGCACCGCTACAGTATTAGCGAGGTGGACTATGGTGGAGGGGGCACCGCACACGGCTAAAAGATCAAACGATCAATTGTTGTGTCTATGGGGTGCCCCCTTGCCCTAGTATATAAAGGAGCAAAGGGGGGGTGCGGTCGGCCTAGAGAGGGGCGCGCCAGGAGGAGTCCTACTCCTACCGGGAGTAGGACTCCCCCCCCCCCTTTTCCTTGTTGGACTAGGAGAGAGAGGGAAAAGAGGTGGAGGAGAAGAAGGAAGGGTGGGGCGCCCCCCTTTCCTTGTCCTATTCGGACTAGGGGGGAGGGGGCGCGGCCCATGCCCTGGCCGCCTCTCCTCTCTTTCCACCAAGGCCCACTAAGGCCCATTAAGTCCCCGGGGGGTTCCGTTAACCTCCCGGAACTCTGGTAAAATCCCGATTTCACCCGGAACACTTACGATATCAAAACATAGCCTTCCAATATATCACTTTTCATGTCTCGACCATTTCGAGACTCCTCGTCATGTCCGTGATCACATCCGGGACTCCGAACAACCTTCGGTACATCAAAACATATAAACTCATAATATAACTGTCATCGAAATGTTAAGCGTGCGGACCCTACGGGTTCGAGAACTATGTAGACATGACCGAGACACGTCTCCGATTAATAACCAATAGCGGAACCTGGATGTTCATATTGGCTCCCACATATTCTACGAAGATCTTTATCGGTCAAACCGCATAACAATATACGTTGTTCCCTTTGTCATCGGTATGTTTTTCGCCCGAGATTCGATCGTCGGTATCTCAATACCTAGTTCAATCTCGTTACTGGCAAGTCTCTTTACTCGTTCTTTAATACATCATCCCGCAACTAACTCACTAGTTGCAATGCTTTCAAGGCTTATAGTGATGTGCATTACCGAGTGGGCCTAGAGATACCTCTCCGACAATCGGAGTGACAAATCCTAATCTCGAAATAAGCCAACCCAACAAGTACCTTCAGAGACACCTGTAGAGCACCTTTATAATCACCCAGTTATGTTGTGACATTTGGTAGCACACTGAGTGTTCCTCCGGTAAACGGGAGTTGCATAATCTCATAGTCATAGGAACATGTATAAGTCATGAAGAAAGCAATAGCAACATACTAAATGATCGGGTGCTAAGCTAACGGAATGGGTCAAGTCAATCACATCATTCTCTAATGATGTGACCCCGTTAATCAAATAACAACTCTTTGTTCATGGTTAGGAAACATAACCATCTTTGATTAACGAGCTAGTCAAGTAGAGGCATACTAGTGACACTCTGTTTGTCTATGTATTCACACATGTATTATGTTTCCAATTAATACAATTCTATCATGAATGATAAACATTTATCATGAAATAAGGAAATAAATAATAACTTTATTATTGCCTCCAGGGCATATTTCCTTCAAAGAGATGGTGGTGGCTGAGGATGACCTAGCGATGGTCGTGCCTGTCCTGCCTGAAGATGGCCTCGCGATGGTGGTGGTGCCTGACAATGACCTCGCGCCGGCGGTGGCGTCGGCGATCCCACAGCTGGGCGACATGCCCACGCCAATTGTGGTAGAAGACTACATCCCACTGCCTCCACCGCCTCACCGCTCTTGGCGCATCAGGCTGAGAAAGGAGAAGGAGAAGAACAATGAGAACTGAACTATGTCAGGTATGTTTGATCTCCAAAATGATCTATATATACTTAGCTTTGTTTCCTCCGATATGCTTAGTTACCTATGTTAGCTCTAATATGCTTAGTTACCTATGTTAGCTCTAATATGCGAAGTTCCCTCTACTATGCTTAGTTTCCTATAGGTTAGCTCCAAAATTACTTATGTTAGCACAAAATGACCAAGTTTACATAATAAGCTTATAGTCTTCTTCTTCTTCTTCTTCTCCGAAATGACATAAGTTAGCTCTAAGTTAGTTCTAATATGCTTACTTTCCTATAGGTTAGCTCCAAAATTACTCATGTTAGCACAAAATGACCAAGGTTACATAATAAGCTTATAGTCTTCTTCTTTCTTCTTCTTCTTCTTCTACTTCTTCTTCTTCTCCTCCAAAATGACATAAGTTAGCTCTAATATGCTTAGTTCACTTAAAGATGGCGTAATTAGCTAGGTTGGCTTCATTTTAACTAAGTTGGCTCCAATATGCTAAGTTTTCTCTAATATGCTTAGTTTCCTATAGGTTAGCTCCAAAATTACGTATGTTAGCACAAAATGACCAAGTTTACATGATAAGCTTATAGTCTTCTTCTTATTATTATTCTTCTTCTTCTTCTCCAAAATGACATAAGTTAGCTCTAAGCTAGCTCTAATATGCTTAGTTTTCTATAGGTTAACTCCAAAATTACTTATGTTAGCACAAAATGACCAAGTTTACATAATAAGTATGCTTACTTCTTATAGTCTTCTTCTTCTTCTTCTTCTTCTTCTTCATTTTCTTTCTCTTCTTATAACATCTTGTTTATCATTTTCCAGATTTGATTTAATTCACGGAAGCTTGCATGGATGGAGTGCTTCCTTTCCATGTGTGCTTTTATTTGGTATCAATGAACTTGCATGGTTGGAACTTATTATATGGATGGATGGATAACGGTGTTGGATGAACAAATGTGAAACTTTTGTAATATGTAAGGATGGAACTATATATGTGTTGGTTATGTATGTATATATGATGAAACTAGTGTGTTGGATATGCTTGTTGTGTATATATGTATATCTGTTTATATCTGTGAATTGCTGTCAAATTGAATGAATTAAATTAAAAACAGGGTTGTACAGGCTCTTTGTCGTCAGCTAGCTGACGGCAAATATGCCACATGGCAGCTACCTGTGATTCCTGGGACTGGCATGTTTGAGCGCTTTGCCGTCCGCCAGCGGACAACAAAGACCATAGCCTCATTGCCGTCCGTTGGCTGACGGCAAAGCATGCCATTAACCCCTAACGGCTCTCACCCCACCTCACTGGCGTCCATGATCTTTGCCGTTTGCTGGCCACCATCGATGGACGACACAATCCTTTGCCGTCCGTCTCTACGAAGCGGACGACAAAGAAGGCCTTTGCTGGCATGTGTTCATCCGGACATTTTGCCGTCCGCTAGCGGACGGCAAAGAGGTTTGCCATCCGTGAACCATGCCTTTGCCGTCCACCATGGCGGACGGCAAAGAAGCTGATTCCAGTAGTGTAAGGCAAACAAGCGGGTAGATGGTTTTACGTGTTGTCCATGTGCTGTCTGTAATAATGATTAGAATTACTCTAAGTCAAGAACCATTCACGTCTACCTGTTTGAGTCCGATTTCATGCCCCACTATAATGTTTGGACCGCGCGCGGATAAAGAGGGCTTATGATGGAAGACAATGAAGAATAAAAGGACGTTGACATCTATCCTGGCCATGGGTTTCCTGAATACGATGGTACAACTATGGAAGTTGAGACAGCAATGCGAGAAGAAGTTGAAGAAGAGGCATCAGATGTGCCGGCTGATGATCTTGGTCGGGCCATTGCCGATGCAAAGAGAAACTGCGCAAGTGAAAAGAAGAGGCTGAAGTTGAAGCGTGATACGTCTTCAGCGTATCTATAATTTTTTATTGTTTCATGCTATTATATTATTTGTTTTGGATGTTTTATATGCATTAATATGCTATTTTATATGATTTTTGGGACTAACCTATTAACCTAGAGCCCAGTGCCAGTTTCTATTTTTTCCTTGTTTTAGAGTTTCGCAGAAAAGGATTACCAAACGGAACAAAACTTTCGCCATGATTTTTGGACCAGAAGATACCCAGGAGACTTGGAGTGCAAGTCAGAAGATCCGCGAGGCAGCCACAAGGGTGGAGGGCGCGCCCAGGGGGGTAGGGTGCACCCCCCAACCTTGTGGGCCCCTCGTAGCTCCCCTGACCTAGATCTTCCTCCTATATATACTCTTATACCCCAAAAACATCCAGGGGAGCCACGAAACCACTTTTCCACCGTCGCAACCTTCTGTACCCGTGAGATCCCATCTTGGGGCCTTTTCTGGCATCTTGCTGGAGGGAGATTCGATCACGGAGGGCTTCTACATCAACACCATTGCCTCTCTGATGAACCACGAGTAATTTACTTCAGACCTACGGGTCCATAGCTAGTAGCTAGATGGCTTCTTCTCTCTCTTTGATTCTCAATACAAAGTTCTCCTCGATGTTCTTGGAGATCTATTCGATGTCATAACTCTTTTGCGGTGTGTTTGCCGAGATCCGATGAATTATGGATTTATGATTAGCTTATCTATGAATATTATTTGAATCTCCTCTGAATTCTTATTTGCATGATTTGATATCTTTGCAAGTCTCTTCGAACAATCGATTTGGTTTGGCCAACTAGATTGGTTTTTCTTGCAATGGGAGAAGGGCTTAGATTTGGGTTCAATCTTGCGGTGTCCTTTCCCAGTGACAGTAGGGGCAGCAAGGCACGTATTGTATTGTTGCCATCGAGGATAAAAAGATGGGGTTTTCATCATATTGTTTGATTTAATACCGCTACATCATGTCATCTTGCTTAATGTGTTACTCTGTTCTTATGAACTTAATACTCTTGATGCAGGAAGGAGTCGGTCGATGTGTGAAGTAATAGTAATAGATGCGGAATTGTTTCGGTCTCCTTGACACAGACGTGATGCCTATATTCATGATCATTGCCTTAGATATCGTCATAACTTTGTCCTTTTCTATCAATTGCTCGGCAGTAATTTATTCACCCACCGTAATAATTTCTATCTTGAGAGAAGCCTCTAGTGAAACCTATGGCCCCTGGGTCTATTTTACAACATATTAGTTTTTCGTCAACTTTCCAATTTCTGTCGTCGTTCCCTTATTTTGCAATCTTTACTTTCCATTCCATAAACCAAAAATATTACTTTACCGTTTATCAATTTCTATCAGATCTCACTTTCCAAATAACCGTGAAGAGATTGAAAACCCATTTGTCACGGTGGTTACAAGTTGGTGTTTCTTTGTGCACGTATTCAGTGGCTTGTTGCGTTGTCTCCTACTGGATTGATACCTTGGTTCTCAAAACTGAGGCAAATACTTACGCTCCTTTGCTGCATCACCCTTTCCTCTTCAAGGAAAAAACCAACGCAAGCCCAAGAGGTAGCAAGAAGGATTTCTGGCGCTGTTGCTGGGGAAATCTACATCAAGCCAAGACATACCAAGTACCCATCATAACTCTCATCTCTCGCATTACATTATTCGCCATTCGCCTCTCGTTTCTCTCTCCCACACTTCTAAAACAATTTTCGAAAAGATTCGCTTTTTTTTCGCCCCTCCGCGACCACGAGTGCTGCTTTCATCCTCCTCGCCAAAACCTCATTATATTCAAAGTTGTATCCAGATTCCAAGATGCTGCAGTTTCTTAAAAGAGGCTCATGATTCAATACTTCCTCTCCCGGATCCCATTCTTCCAACTATCGAATCTATTTTGCACCAAGTCCCGACCTTGCAGCAGTTCAGATCAGGCCAATCAACTAATTTATCTCATGGTTATTGTTGATGCATAAGAGCTTCATAGGTAGAAGTGTGGCAACAGAAGTTTGAAGATAATTGGGCAGTTCTCCAATTGCCGTCGTCACCCAGTGGGGTTCTGATTGGAGAAACTGCGGCATATGTAGCAGCTCACCTCCCCGGCATCATGGTTGAAGTTAACAGAAAAGTAATTGTTTCCCTTCCTTTAATCTTGCTCTATTGTTCATCATGTTGAATTCATGGCAAAAGCATCAGTAAGCTGCTTTGCCCCGTCAACTAGATTTATGTTGACAACAGGATTGATGCAACTGTCCTGCACAACACCACCTTTCCTAAAAGAAGTCGCTTTGTTTGGTTTCTAAAGAACAGCGTTCAACTTCCAGAAGAGAATTTCTCGAATACGTACAAGTGTGCGTATCATTCATTAAAAAACAAGAGGGGTGGGGAGCCCCAAACCACCATTACAACAAGGTATCTATTTACTTCTGGAAGAGAATTGATTGAGTCCTCCTGCACAACACCTAGGTACGTGAAGAACCTGTTCCTAAAAAAAATTGATTCGTTGCTAAAGACCAATTTGAGTTGTACTCTTTCAAAGCCCTAAACTTGATCTGCTTAATTATTTGCACACCAAATATTCAGCTTAATCAAAAGTAAATCTGTTGCATATCTATTTTGGATCCTTAAGGGCATCACCATCAACGTGAATTTCCTGATGTAACATACCCGCACAGAGACTGCATGTCCGTGGTCGCATGACTGAAGATAGCCGATCTGCTCTTCGTCCATGCACTTAAGATGGAGCAGAAATCCCTCCACACATGGCACTTTTGTTGGGAGGTTGGATAAAAGCAGTGATGATCCTTTAGGTTTTGCAAATTTACACAATGGCAAGTTGGGGCTCGATACGCATGCCGCAATGCCGACCATGGCCTAAATGTGATATGTATCTGATCTATATTTCTGTACGGTTTAGTACAAGTCTACAGCACACTTTGTTTTCAATGTTTTTTGCTGATGGATTCTACATTCTAACTCGAGATTAAATTAACGTATTCCACACTTGGAACATGGTTACGCGCCGAGGAGTCCGATTGAACGAGCCCATAATCTCCATCCGGTTACCGACAAAGCTATCCAGTTTTAGCAGCGCTGGCCACTTGCAGACCATAGAAAAGACAAAGAGGGTATGTAATTTTTGTTGATGTTGCAAGAGATCAATTATTTCTCTATGTAATGAAGCAGTGCTTGCGATAGATGTGCTACCAAAGGACAATGGCCTGGCATAGTATTTATTTGATGCTGAAATATTTGGACCCATACAACTGAAAAAGATGTGCATAAATACTACTCTCCTTATATTCGAAGATGGTCTAGAAGTCTCAATGATTGCTTCTAGATCACATAAACGTAGATGAAAACATCAGAGTGCTGCCCAAATCTGAAATTGGATTACGACTAATCTTTAACCTTTGTAGTCAGCCACCTTTCTCTTCTCCATTGTATATATTTATGTACATACTTTCTCAGTGTGTCAAATTTACCCTAGAACGGCTACTGGTTGCTCTATCCAGTTTTCGTCCGCACTGGAAAAGCCAAAGATGGTAAGCAATTTCCCGTAATGCTACAAGAGAAACAGAGAAGTGTAGTAGCATACAGATAGGTCTAACAAGAGGGCTAGAACACATGTAATTATTTATGATTATTTATGCTACATAACTACTCTGGCCACATTTAGTTACACCATGATCAAAAGTTGGATGTCACTCAAATATTGTATATTTGACCACATACTTTGTTTTTGAATGTCAAATTAGGTTAGTGAATAGAATGCATGTGTCAATCCATAGTAACCTCAAGAGGTCATCTATGTAGAAATCCATGAGTTAAACCAAAGTGTGTATGTTTAGTAAAACATCTCATTATAAGATTTTCTCACATATGGAAGTGTTCTTTCAATAAATTGTAGGTAAGGCTAGACATAGTAACCTTATCATAGTTATCATGTACTGATATTAGTAAACATAGTACCATATTATTGAGATTCTAATGAGATTTTTCTGATAGCTAATAGTACTTTATAAGTCAGTTTTGAACAAACGAAGATTTGGTGCATTTAGCCAACAGCGGAAAACCAATTTCTTAGCATTATTCTAATTTCAATATATACATTAGCATTTCAGGCGTACTACTTGGCATTCTGATCTCTTTCGGATATGTTACTTTTTGATGAGTTCCAAAAATGTCATATTTTGTAAAGTATTTTATGCACTAGCCCGTGCAATTGCACGGGTTCGCGACTAGTCATATCTAATCTTCTTATCTGGATGCAGACCTTGACATCAACTGCGCTGTCCTTGATGATTTCTCGCAATCCTTTTTAGAAAAAAGAGTCCGAGACTTCTTTTCCAAGTAAAAAGACATGGTTTTGGGACTACTACGGTTTAAAACTGAAGCATTTGTTGACACCAAACACGTCAAATTATTTAAAACCACGGATCTCTAGAAAAACCATGGTATTCTCCAAAAACTATCCATTTTGGAGAATCCACAAGACGTAACACGTAATTTATGTATTTACCCTATTTCTGTGTTCCAAATTGGGACAGTATATTTGTTGTATCCATGATTACCACTACTTACGACGGTTGCTGTTTGACCATGTCTGCTACAACCAAAAGATATACTCATTTTCCTATCATTGTTGTACTCAAATTGCCTCCACCATCCACACATCTCCTTTATCCACATTTTATTTAACTTCCGGGGTAACTATCATAAAGGTTAGCTACTATTGTAAATTCACTTTACAGCCCCTATATATAACGAGCACACATGGAGCAGCAAGTATGCGGAGACATGATATTTGCCATGTAGTTACTCCTGTCTTGCAAGTGAGTGCGATGAATTATTTAGAAACAAGACCCCTTAGTTTGCTGTCAGGCATGCGAGGCATTGGGATCAGTTCGTTATGAGTGATCACCATCAACAGGATTTAGATTTCAGTGAGATCAAGCTTGGAGGTACTAATCAGTATCTCCCGAGGATTCTGTGCACATAGATGTCTGCACACCCAGCCATGACATATCGTCTGCACTAAATTCAGCAATTCAAGCAAAAGCTGCTGGCGTCTTCCACGTAGAAGTTATGGACAAACAAGTTGTATAGCTTGTAAATAAAATCTTGGCCATTAGCATTGGTGTTAGCATCTCACATAACTAACCAACTAAGGTACGATTGCTGATCCAGTCGTTGCATGCATCGTCCTCCCCTTATTGTACATCATACCTCGCTATATAAGGAGATCGACCTGACATTAGATGCACGGTGTCCATCAATTCTCTCTTGCGTTTTTCAGGCTCCTCTTGGCGCAAATAGCTTTTGGTTTGGATCCGGACAATACTAACATCCTCTAAGATAAAAGACACTCGCCCAATCAGGTCGAGTGCAGGATCTTCACGCCTCTCCAGGTCATTGGTGTCAAAACTCCGAATCTTCACTGTCGTTGTCCAGTTCTTCAGTTATGTTCAGTTCAGAACCAGCGTACAGTGTCACGAAGACATTACAAAGACCGAGCGGTGGATATCTAACGTGGTGAGCCAACAGCACTTGTAAGCTCATAAGTTACCGTTTCGTTTTGCCGGAGAGATTCATATTATTGATCTTCTCTATAATGCTATCATTCCTAACCTCTTTTGCAAAGTCTTATTGCTATCCTTGTAGTATCCATATTACCTTACATACCATTGACC